>NC_072008.2:134865000-135107500 GCF_028885655.2 Pongo abelii
ACATGCAGAGCCAACCCAGTGGTCCCATCTGCCCAGGGAGCAAGGTTGGCAGTTCTTCCTAGCTGGGGTCCCTAGCTAGTAGTCTGGCCCAGCCACAGAACACAGAAGGTGGTCCCACCTTGTCAGGAAGCCCAGCCAGCAACCTTGCCCAACTGCAGGGTATATAGCTTGTCATTCGGTTCAACTATGAAGCCTGGCCAGCAACCCTGCTGAACCACCCAGGACAACCAGTGACCCCACCCAACTGTGGAGCACAGTTTGAGGCCCTGCCTGAACATGGAGTCCAGTCAGTGACACCACCTGTCCAGGGATCACAGAGATTACAGGGATCTCCTGCAGTCCAGAGGAGATTGCAGAGCCAAGCCTGTAACCCCCACCCAATCATGGAGCGCACCCAGCAGCAGCACCAGACAATGAAGCGGAGTCAGTGAAATTAGATAAACCCACTCATATATGTTCACCTAATATTTGACATGCAGAAGAATGAAACTGAACTCCTATCTGTCACCACTTAAACAAACTGATTCAAAGTGGATGTCTTATGTAAGACCTGAAACTGTGAAACTACTAGAAAATAAAACATAAGGGAAACACTTCATGACACTGGACTGGAAGAGTATTTTTTGAATAAGACTCCAATAGAACAGGCAACGAAAGAGAAAAATAGATAAATGGGATTACATCAAACCAAAAGGCTTCTGCACAGCAAAAGAATCAATAGAGTGAAGAAACAACTTACAGAATGGGAAAAACTATTTGTAAACTATGCACCGGACAAGGGATTAATATCAAGAATATGTAAGGAACTCAACTCAAAAGCAAACAAAAAAATCAAATAATCTGATTTAAGAATGGGCAAAAGTTCTGAATAGACATTTCTCAAAAGAAGACATACAAGTGGCCAACAGGTATAAGAGAAATGCTCAGCATCACTATCAGAAAAATGCAATTCAAAACCACATTGAGGTACCACCTCACAACTCTTAGGATGGCTATTATCAAAAAGACAAAAAAAAGATGCTGGCAAGGAGAGAGAGAAAGAGGAACTCTTATACACTGTTGGTAGAAATTTAAATTAGTGCAGCAATTATGGACAACAGTATGGAGGTTCCTCAAAAAATTAAAAATAGAACTACAATATGATCACACAATTCCATTATTGGGTATAAGAAAATGAAATTAACATGTCAAATATATATCTGTACCCCCATGTTTATTACATCACTATTTACAAATTGCCAAGATATGGAATCAACCTAAGTGTCCATCAACAAATGAATGGATTAAAAAATGTGACACACACACATACACAATGGAATACTATTCAGTCACAAAAGAATGAAATCCTGTCATCTGTGACAAGATGGATGAACCTAGAGAACGTTATGTTAAGTGAAATAAGCCAAGTACAAAAGGACAAATAGCATATTACCCCATTTGTATGTGGAATCTGAAAATGTTAATCTCATGGAAGTAGAGAGTAGAATAGTGGATACTAGAGGATAGGCAGTGTATGGGGGAGGGGCAATGAGAAAAGGTTGGTCAACAGGTACAAAATTATAGTTGTATAGGAGGAATAATTCTAGTATTCTATTGCCCAGTAGAGTGACTATAGTTAAGAACAGTGTATATTTCAAAACAGCTAGAAGACAGAATTTTGAATATTCTCACCACAAAGAAATGACCAGTGGTTTGAAGAAATGGATATGTTAATTACTCTAATTTGATCATTGTACAATGTATACATGCATTGAAACAGCACATTTTACCCCATAAATATGTACAATTAACATGTGTCAATTAAAAATAAAATATAACCTTAAAAATTTACCGTGGTGGCTCATGCCTGTAATCCCAGCACCTTGGGAGACTGAGGCAGGCGGATCTCAAGGTCAGGAGTTCGAGACAAGCCTGGCCAACATGGTAAAACCCCGTGTCTACTAAAACTACAAAAATTAGCCAGGCGTGGTGGCGGGCGCCTGTGATCCCCGTTACCCAGGAGGCTGAGGCGGGAGAATTGCTTGAACCCAGGAGGTGGAGGTTGCACTGGGCTGAGACTGTGCCATTGCACTCCAGCCTGGGCAACAGAGTGAGACTCCATCTCAAAAAAAAAAAATACTTTTTGTCTTATAAATAGCCCAATTACCAGTCACTCATAATAAAAGTTATAATCATATTTAGAGACAATTCAAGCATATATGTTTTTGAGAATAAGATATATATCTAGTACTTTCAGTAATAAAACATTGTCATCACCTAATAATAATAATCATCATCACTAATTATAGAGATTAAAATTAACTCAAATACTGGACAATAACAGTATGTAAGGCTGGAGCGGGAAATGTGAGGAAAACTGTTGTAAGATCTTTGTATTGTTTGGTGTTAAGGGGTTAAAGATACTAATTATGTTTAGAATTATTTGATAAGTATACATGATGATACTTTAAGGTGAATCATTTATACAGAACTAAGTGTATAATTTTCAAACAAGGAGAAGGGACAAAATGATTTTTTTAAACAGTCAATCCAAAAGAAAGCAAAAGAAAAAAAAAGAGAGAGAAAATAAGCATAGAAAAAGTAGGACCAATAGGAGGTTTAAAATAAGATGGTAACAATTTATCCAAATTGATCAGTAATCACAATAAAAGTACACAATGTAATGAAACAAAGTATTTTAGGAATACAAAGTAATTGTAAGAAACATGCGTGTTGTCCTCAGTTATTTATTCTAGACTTGTCGTTGACCTGTTTATGTCTCATTTTGGATTGTTTTGTGACTCACTGACTTATCAGAGTAAAGAGCTCAGTAAGTTTGCCTCCTGCTGTGTGAGGAAGGTTTGCTTTTCATTTATCCTAAAATGACCTTTTGAGACTCAAGAGATATCCACTGAGGACTAGTACTCTGGGGGTTGAAAATAATTGTTTGATTCCCCTTTTCAACTGCTTCATGATTCCATAGACATCAATCTTATTGTCTCTCAGCTTTCCCCTTATGTATGTGTTCTGTCCGGAGAGTTAGATGCCCACTCTGACTCCATCTCATTTTGAGAACCAGGGAAATAACTCAGATGTTGAATCTTTGAGTAATATTCAAGTGCAGAAAATGAAGCCTCATAAATCTCAGAAACAAATATGTCAATTACAGAGATTTCAGCCACCAAATAAATAAATAAAACACAATTAGTCAGACTGGTTTCTTATATAATTTCTTCTAGAAAGGTGTTTTCTTTGTTTTTCTTTTTCCTTTTTCTCTTTTTTTTTTTTTTTTTTTTTTTGAGACAACATCTTGCTCTGTCACCCAGGCTGGAATACATTGGTGAGATCTGAGCTCACTGCAACCTCCACCTCCCAGGTTCAAGTGATCCTTGTGCCTCAGCCTCCTGAGTAGCTGGGACTACATGCACATGCCACCACACCTGGCTAATTTTTTATATTTTTAGTAGAGATGGGGTTTCCCCATATTGCCCAAGCTGTTCTCGAACTCCTGACCCCAGGTGATCCACTTGCCTCAGCCTCCCAAAGTGACGCGATTAAAAGTGTGAGCCACCGCATCCAGCCCCACTCCTTTTTGATCTAAGAAATCACTCAGGAAATTTTTTAAAATACTTTTTGTTGTTTCTGTATGGCAATAACGAAAATATTTTAGGCTAAAAAATACTGTATTTAGGCCAGTATATTATTACACATTTTAATGTGAAAATTATTTCTAACAAAATGTTTAACCATAATCATAATTTAATAAATAAGTGATGATAATTAGCTTGTGTAAAATTAACATAAAATCAACCTATAAATTCCTAAATGATATACTGTTTTCAGTTTTGGAAACCAATTGTTTATACCAAGGAAAGTTGAACTGTCGCTAAATACTAAAGATTAAATGAGATAAAGGATAGAAAAGTGGTTGACCAAACATAAAGTGCTATAAAATGAAGGTGGTTATTATAATTATGTTTATTAAAGAGGTACATAAACACTGTTGAGCAGAAATTGATGGCTCTGGAAATAGGACATATATAATAAGAACATGGGAAACAAGGCTTCATTAACCAGTTGGATCATCACCACCACCACTATCAAATATCATTTTGTAACAGTGTAATTCCAGAATACATGTTCCCCTCAGAAACCCCAAAATTTCAGCAGCTTGCAGAGTAAGACCTCAACTCAGCTAATGCTCTGTTGGCAACACAGTATCTTCTAATACTTTCATGTTCAAGTGCTATAATTTGCATTTTAAAAAGTCTGTACCTGCTTTTACTGCAGTAAATACAACACAAAATCTACCATACCTTTATAGGAGCCTTTATTTACCTAGCAATAGTTATCCTTGATAAATTCGAACATGTTCTTAGAAGAGACAGGTTTTTAGTTGCAACTCGTGTAATGAAAAGAATCAGAGACAACCCAGGATACTGATTGTGTCGTGGAAGTGTCACCATTCTTTCTGAGAGCCACCATAAGCTGAGGCACAGCAGTAAAATGCTTGAGGGACCCTGGCTGATCCCATCATAGCTGGATGGTAGTTTGCTCTTCGATTTGTCATTTCTTTTTTTCCTACATTTTAACGTGGTGCTTTGTTGATACCATATTGCCATTTTCTTCCTTTTCAATTTCCCTCGCCCATTTCATATACCATTATCCTCTTTTATGAGAAACTCCTTTTCTGAGAACCCGGCTTATAATCACCTTCCCATTTCTATGCCTCCTTTCTGACATGTAAAATACCTACTATCAGTTCACCCTCATTCATTTCTGCAGTTTCTCCTTTTTGCCTTAGATGCTCATTTTCTATGCCATCTCCCATTCTCATTTATATGGGATTCCCCTTTCTCTTTCACTAAATGTGGCTTTCATTTAAATTTTCAATGACCTTAAGAAGCCCTTTATCCTGACATTTCTATGATTGTGAGCTGTTTATTCCCTTTTTAATATAAATAATTTTGAAAGTTTAGCAGGGAGCCTTTTTTCCTCTCAGGCAGTTAACTGTTTGTTTTTTTTGTTTTTTTTGTTTTTTTTTTTTTTTTGGCTAAGGTTTAAAAGAACCTCATTTTGCCAGAGTGTTTTGAAAATAGTCATCCCAAATAATACAGGAAAACATCCTAGTTCAAGAATTTGTTGGAAAATGCAAGCTTGAGCCAAAAAAGAATTGTTATCATGTGTAGATTCAATATAGAACCTACTGGCTTTGCAAAAAAAAATTTACTATTTTCTAGTTAGCAATGGTTCCAATTTTATCCAAAGCATCATTATTACTGAGTACACTTATATTTGACCAAATATTGCTTCTATGGCTCTTGCAGTTGAAGATGCCATCAATCATGGCACTATCCACAGATGTAACACAAAAGCTCTGTCACTGAAATACTATTTATTTCATAGCCATACTTCAAGTTCTCTGATAATTTTATGTGTTGTTTTTCAAAAATATTCAGACATCATTTTCTTCACATTGGACGAACTTTTGTCACTGACAATCCTGGGTAATGATAAACCTTTACTGTAGACTTAAGGTTCACCTTTAAGAAAGCTTTGAATCATTCAGAAAGTGTTCAATATGCTATTGAGCCCTATGAAGGTAGTCATTGAGAATCATCATTTTCTACTCACAATCTGATTCTCTCAGAGAAATTGTGCCAGTGCCTTGATAGATTCAGTTAAATTCATATAATAGCTTTTACTTGAGGGTAAATATATATAAACCACATGATATTATAACCCAAACAAATCCCAACTGAGGGACATTCTACAAAATGTCAAACCAGCACTCCTCAAAACTGTCAAGGTTATGGAAAGCTAAGAAGGTCTGAAAAACTGTCACAGCCAAGAGAAGCCTAAGAATGCTGGACAATTAATTGTTATCCTGGATGGGATTCTGGAACACAGAAAGGATATTAGGTGAAAACAAAGGAAATCAAAATAAAATACAAACCTTAGTTAATGATGTATTAATCGGTTCATTAATTGTGACAAATACACCATTTTGACTTAAAATGTTAATAATAGGAGAAAGTGGGTGTGGAGTATATAGAAACTCTCTGTGCTATCTGCAGTTTTTCTGTAAATCTAAAAACTGTTCTAAATTTTGTAAAGAAAAAAAAATTTACTAAAAAAATAGTGTCAAGCAAACAATCAAAATAACCAGGCACCGAAAGAAACTGATAACATGAAAAATAGACAGCATAAACAACAGATAAAAGAGGAGATCCAAAAATCATAGAAAGTAAGACTAAAAGCAATGTCTATAACACAAATATCCTTAATATTTTCATGTAGATAAAAGCTGAGCTTGACTGAGCTTGAAAATGTTAGCAAGAAACTTGACACTGTAAAAATAGCATGACAGAACCAAATGGAAAACCTAGAAATGATTAGTTCAATAACCAAATTCGGGAATGCAATGAATGGGCTGAACAGCTGAAATTCATGAAATGGAAAATAGTTCATATTTTAAAAAACCTATCCAAGATGAGACAAATAGAAAGGAATAATGAAAAGTAAGTAAAGGCAAGTGATAGATAGAAAGAAAGGATACTGTAAGAAAATCTAACATATGTATAACCTGAATCGCAGAAAGCTGAGAAAAATGAAACAGGAAGGGTATTTGGGGAAATAAGAACTGCAAACTTTCCAAAACTGATGACAGATATCAATCTATACATTTGGGGATCCCAAAGGATAAAAAAAATCCACAACAAGACACATAATGATAAACTGAACATAAACAATGAATAAAAGAAAATCTTTAAAGCAGCAAAAAACAGCAAGAAGAAAAAAATTCTTTCAAAGGAGAAACACTTAGACAATAATAGCATATATGTCAGGGACAGGGAAAATAGAGTTAAACTGTTCTGAGATCTTTGAGTTTTCAGAGGAGAGTTAAACTACCAATTAATTCAGGCTTTAATAAGTTAAGGATGAGGTAATTTCTAGGCTAATTACCAACAGAATAACAAAATAAAATATAAATACCTGTGGGAAAATAGAGATAAAAATCAATCAACCCCAAAAAAAGTTTAAAAAGGAAAGAAAATTGAGAAAGAAGAGAAAAAACAAAAAAAAGCACATAGGAAGATAGTAGGTTTAAACACAAATACATCAGTTATTACATTGCATGTAAATAAACTCGGCATTCCAATTAAAAGAAAAAGATTCACAGGCTGAATTTCCAAAAAACGAATATGCTGTGTGCAAGAGACATATAAAAACCATAAGGATACAGAATTGTTGAAAGTAAAATGATTGGAAAAGATATACTATTCCGATAATAGCCAATAGAAAGTGGATGTGCCTTTATTAACATCAAATATAATAGATGTTTATGCAAAAATATCATTAAACAAGTGATATGACAATTCTAAACTTATTTATACTGTAAAACTTGGCCTTTAATATGCAAAGCAAAAGTGACAGAACTCAAGCAATTCACACATACACAAAACAAATCCAAATGGCCAGTAAACATTTTTAAAAGTGCTTAACTTCAATGACAACCAAAGAAATTAAGATTATAATGAAATACTGCTACACACCCACAAGAAGACCAAAACTTTTAGTTTTTTAAGATTGAAAATAAAGAGTGTTGATAAAGATGAGGAGCAAGTGAAAATCTTATACATTGCTGGTAGGGCTGTAAATTGGTACAATCGCTTTGAAAAATCATTTGGCATTATATTAAATTTTAACATTAAAGTATATCTCATGATTATGTTGTCCCATTTTATTATCCAAACAAAGACATTTTTGAGAGTGAAATGGGGCACTATAAATAATTACACCAGGACAATAGGTAACAACCAGGACTGAATCAAGCAAACCAGGATATAATGTCTCCCTACTATGACCCCACAATTCCCACTCTTATCTCCAACACAAATGCATATGTTTATATACCAGGAGCAATACTGATAATAGCTGAAAATTGGATTGAACCCCAATCTCTGTCTACAGAAGGAAATGTGGTATATTCACAGAGAGAGAGAGAGAGAAAGAGAGAGAACAAACAACACAGATGATATCTCATAAACATAATATTGAGCAAAAGCCAGACACAAAAGGATACATACTATAGAATTGCATTCATATAAAATTCAAAAAAGACAACAATATGGAGTTTGAGAATATAAACCAATGATAAAACTATAAATAAAATTAAGGAAGTAACAATTATACATGTTAGAAGAACTTCTAGCATTATAAATGTTAGAAGATAACTTCTAACATGTATAACTGTTACTTCCTTAATTTTAGGGAAGGTAAGGAGGAATGAGTACTTTCAAGAGAGTGTAGGAGTTCTTCTTCAATCACTTCATCTATGCTGTATGGTGATTGTATGTGAGTGTTCACATTGTAAAAATTCATGAGCGCTATATTTATTTTCTTTGCTCTTCTGTATGTTTACTATGTCTTTCAACAAAAAAAAAAAAGTTTTTTTTTTAAAGAGAATACCAGATGCTAACCAAGGAAGTACTAACTAGTAATATACAGAGGGAGCCAGGGGCTGGCACTGCAATATGTAGTATTCAAGCTGAACAAAGAAGGCTTTTTGAACAACAATATCTCAGCTCTACTTTTGCTTAAAAGAGAAGTTGCAAAACAAAAGCATTTGTAAGACAAGAACACCGCTAGAAAAAAAAGAAAAAAGAACCCTACTAGAAAGAAAGAAACCTTGTGAAGCTCAGTTCAATATTACACTGGAGCACTGAGAATCCCCCTTTCCAAGGTTCTTTACCAAACAAAAATATTAAAGAATCCTGTTTATAATATAACCTGACCCTTCAGAATGGAACCCCATGGCCATGCTAGAATGAGACATAGGTGTGCTTTTCCCATCTTTCTGAATAAACAGTATTATACCTTAATCTTTTCAGTTGTGTAGCTAAATCTAAATAAACCAAAGGAATGCAAAAAGAAGGGACCATTTATCTTATATATCTCCCCCTCCATCAGGCTCAGACAAACCTCTGAAAGTGTTCCAAGAGATGGTCCTATCAATCTGTCATTTGCTAAGTAAATAGAACAGATTTGACCTAGGTCTTGATTTTATGAGTTTTATTTGTCTGTTTTCAGCAGGAGGTAAAATGTGCCAAGTTGTTACTCCATTTTCACTCTAAGGTTTAAACACAAATAACCATTCATCTAAGTGTTGGACCGCACAGTACAGAACCACTTAAATCCCATGAACATGTCACTTGTGCTAATGGCTTCCGCTAGTCTATGAGGAAATGTTACTTGCATCTTGCTGACCACTTTGGATTGATTAAGGCAAAGAGAAATAAAGAGATCTCAAAGGAAAATTCACCCCCTGTCTTAAATGCATGGAATCAGCTTGTCGAGGAGTTTAGAAACACATTTCATGAGGGAATCTTCAAAGCCTGCAAGGGACAAATCCCCCATTAAAAATTAAATTTGCACTCTCAAGGACTCAGTCAAGAAATACTTTTGCTACAAAGGACATAAGTAGGACAAATGATAATGTCTGGATAAAGATCATAGAGTAAATAATGCTATGTCAGTATTTTTTATTTTAATAATTGCACTGTGATTATGTAAGAGATTGCTCTTGATTTTATGAAACACACTGAAGTTTTAGCGGTAAATGGATGTCATATTTGCAACTGGCTCTCAAATAGCTTAGGAACCAAAAGCTTATTCAAATCTGTATCTGTAGAAAGAGAAAGAATACGAGAGAGAAGGAATGTGGTAAAATATTAACATTCAGAAAAGCTGAATGAAAGGTATATGGGAATTTTTTGTACTATTTTTGCAACTTTTCTATAACTCTGAAATTATTTCAAAATAAAACATTAAAAGTCAGTGAACTCATGGGTTAAAGTCTAGAATTAGGAACCATTATGTAACTCTTTGATAAGAGGAACATATACAGGCTCAGACAATAATAAACTATGACTGTGGACAAAGCACTTGATTTTCCTGAATCTCAGTCACAGCATCTTTAATGAAAATGAGCTGATTAGATAGTGTTTGAGCACAATTCCAATTCTAAAATGTTATGGTTCAAGGTTTTATTATTTGTCCCTCATCCTCTCCTCCTTTTCAACTGTCTAATAACCTCTCTCAAGGAATTATAGAATTAATGACAGCAGTTAACATTTAGTGAGTATGAATTCTATTGTAGATAACTTTCTAATTTATACATTATATATAACGTATACATATAATTTACACATTATATATAACGTATACATATAATTTACACATTATATATAACGTAAACATATAATTTACACATTATATATAACGTATACATATAATTTACACATTATATATAACGTATACATATAATTTATATGTTATATATAACGTATACATATAGTTTATACATTATATATAACGTATACATATAATTTATACGTTATATATAGTATGTATACATTTATATACATATACATAATTATATACATTTATATACATTTTATATATGGGTATAAATTAGAAAGATTATATATATATAAAATCTCATTTGATCTTCACAACAAACAGATCTGTAGGAACTGTTATCATTCTCATTTTGTAGAGGAAACTGAGGCATAGAGACACAACAAAATATACGTCAGGTGATACAATTGGTAAGTGGACTGAGCTGGGCCGAGAGCTTATGCTCACATTCTTTATACCAGAGGTCATAAAACTTTTTCCGTAAGTGGCCAGATGGTAAATATTTTAGGCTTTGCATACCACATAGGTTTCTGTCACATGTTCTTCTTTGTTTTGTTTGTATAACTCTTTATAAATAGGAAAAAAAATTCTTAGCTCAGAAATTGGGCCAGATTTAGCATACAAGATGACTGTTACCCATACCTGACCCTTGAATGGGGACTGATCAGTCACCAAATGACATAACTGGAAAGAGACCCGAGTGATTAACTCATCTAACTGTATTATATAGGTGAGGCACTAAGATATCAAGTTATTTGCCCAAGTCCATGTTGGTCATTAGAGCCTGATCAAAGATTAAAATCCTAGTCTTCTGACTCCTCATTCAGTGCACTTGCAGTCACAGAACAATCAATTCTAGATGCATACTGGAAAAACCTAAAGTATGCTATTAACTGATATTTTCATTTATGGCCACAAGCAACTGATGATTGACTTTAAATCAAGCTGGAAAGCAAGACCTACATAAAAGTTTTCAATGACAACAAATATTACATAATTAAGTACTTAGCTATTGAAATTGATTCAAATCAACTCAATATTTTTGAGGAACTGCCATGTGTCTAATACTGCATGAGAACAAAAAGAACTAAGTGAACTCTGCCTTTAAAGGAAAGCCTTCTGGAGAAACACAAAATTGTGAGCAAAAGACAAGAAATCAAGATAAGGAACTAATCAATGAGGGCTGCAACTATACCAGGAGTTTCTATGAGAAATAGATCGGCAGATAGAGCTTGAAGAAATGGGGTAAGCCCTTTGGAGAAGTCTTCTGCTTTGCAGTTGCATGGACTTCAACTGAGCAAACATCAAACAAAGACTAAGTGAGAACAAAAGTTATGGGACATGGTGATTAAAAAGGCATTGCGTCTGTGCTCAAAGACCTTAAAATCTGATGAACACCACACAATTTCACTTGTGAAATCCTTAAAGATTTGAACATGTCTCATGGTAGTTCTCCCAAAAGCTATTAACTTGACAGCTAACACGGAAGACACAGTGCTAACAAAGGAATGAAAATTGATGACTGCATAGGAAAATGGTGACTTGATTAAGTTCTCAATAGTTAACCTCCAGGGTAACTTCTCCCTGACTTCTCTACATGACAGTTCTCTCTGGGGCAGGAAGAACAGTGTTCAGGTAGTAGAAAAGTCAAGTATCCAGCCCATTTGAGCTGAATCTGTTATCTTTGTCACTGTAAAATTTAATATGACACCTATTTGCTGTTTTATCTGTTTACCAGTACAAACATCAGTTGAACATATTAATTTGTACCAAAGCAAACTTTGACCTTCAAAGTCCATGAGCTTTCTTCAACCTTACTCTATTCAAAACTTCATCTTAAAATTATAAGTTATCATAATGTCGGCTATAAAATCGATGTGATGTCAAATTCACTTGAATATTCACCAATAGTTCATACCTGCATATTATTGTCAAGTTCTTATAGCCTTACAGTAGTTCTTGTAAGCTATGGATATGATACCCATATATTTACATAGTGGCACCAGGAGCTAAAATAAGACAGCTAATCTGGTGGGTAATAGAGGGAAGGGAGGAAAAAGTCTTAAGTTCTTTGAAATGACTACTATTAAAGTGTGAGAGTGAAATACAAAAATTACTAGATGACAATTAGAATACCCAGGTTTTGGTTTTGGTTATGCCACTGATAAGATATGAGATGGTGAAAAAGTAACTTCTTTGGCCTTCAATTTTTTTAATATGAAAATGAAGGGCTGGATGAAATGACCTCTAAAGGCCCCTTTAATTTTAACTCTATCATTCAATGGATTACACATATTTTACTGTAAATATAAAAGTTTATTTTATGTATTTTAATTGATACATAATAATTTTACATATTGATGAAGTATATGTGATTTCTAATACATGCATACAATGTGTAATTATCAACTCAGGGTAACTGAGGTATTCATCACCACAAATATTTATCATTTATTTATGTTGAGAACATTTCAAATATTCTCTTCTATTTTGAAATATACAATAAATTATTCTTAACTATAATATTGTACTGTGCTATTGAACACTAGATTTTATTCCTTCTATCAAACTAACTGTTTAAATGGAAGTAAAACCAGGAGTCAAGAAAGAGCATAAGACTGGGATTTAGAAAACTTCACAACTAGTCCTGACTCTGTTGTTCATTAGCTTTGTGACTATACACAAATAACTTAATATTTCTGGGCCTTAATCTTTTAAATTGATATTCTCTGACTAGCCAGGGCCTCGATATATGGTATCCATATCCAATCCTACCCTTTTTCCAGAAAGTATCTTTTGAATGAGACTTGCATTCTCTCTCCCCTACATTTTGTCTAAACTTAATCACCCAGCATCTCTTTGACTCAAGTCATATTTCCTATAATAGAATAAACTTAATCTTACCATTATGAGAGTGTGGGTTACTGAGGCAAAGTTGTTCCATTTCAGTTGGATCTTTCTCTATATTCTTAATGATAATGTTAACATAATGACCTTAAATTGTCACACACTTTGAAATATCACATTTAATCCCCCACAAAATTCTATTAGGCAAATATTACTATTGTTTTTATTTTATATGTGAGAAAATGACTAAATGTGAGTTCAATGACTAAATTCACACAGCTATTAAATGGTGGAACAAGAATCTGAAACCAAGTCTGTCTGACTCTAACCTTCTTAAGCAGTAGTATTTGTAGATTCAGAGCAAGTTGGTGACAGAAAGGTAATAGAACACGTCAAAAGGGACAGGTTCTCTGGAAACCCCAGGCACATCAGAAGTAGTTGCAGTTTATTTCCCTTAAGAAAACATCAATAATGATTCTAGAACTTAGGCCTGAGCAGTTACTTTGTCACCCATGCCTTCAGTCTGTATTTTCCAATCAATATGGCAGCTTCAACAACACTGGATATCCCTAGTCTAACACAAAGCAGTGATGGATCATGATGGCCTTTAGAAATAGAGTGAACTAGGCCACATAATAGAACATCCATCAGTTAAAATAGGAGGTTCTAGCCAGTGCAGCATTTGGAAATTAAAGAAAACCACTGAGCATGTGGTGAGAGGTACTTGATCATTCCCATCTAATGTACACATTTAATCATCTTCCCAGCTGGGCCATACACAGTGGACACAGTAGAGAGGGTCTTCTTGTTTGCGGAGGAACATTGTACCCTGTGGTACCGCTCTTCATCAAAGCAGTCACTGCCAGACATCTGTTACCTCTAAAGCCCTCAGGAGCTGCTCCTGAACATCTGTTAATAAGGAATTCATCTTAATTGATTACTTGCTTGTTTAAATAAGCATGTAACACCTAAAATTGCAAGTACCATTCTCAGTTTATCACTTTCATGATATATTGGAAAATATACTGAGCTAGAAATCAGAAAGCTTCAGTTCTCTCTAGCTGTGCTGTAAACTGCCTGGGTAACCTTGGGTAAGTTATTTCTTCTCTCTGAGTCTCAGTTTCCTCTTCCGAAAGAGAAAAGAGATTCAACATCTTCCAAAATTCTTGGAAAGGCTTCTCCATTATTTTATAGATGTATGTCCTTCCCTTACTCTAGAACCCTGCCCCCTATGGATGAAATGCAAACTTGACATTCAAGCTTCTACATGAGATTCACATGTACTCTATAAATATGTACAACTATTATGTATCAATTTAAAACAAATTAAAAGCTAAATCTAAAAAAAACTCAAGCTTCTATATGATTCAACCTAACCTTGCTTCCATTTTCCAAGTTTTCCATCTCCCGTATTTTCTTTAAAACACATTGGCTGCCAGACATCTGTCAAGCCAGATACTCTGCTTTCTTCACACATGTGTTATTTCCATGGCCATACCTTCATTTAGTCCTTTTTCCCAGCCTAAAATGTCTGATATGGTCCAAAACCTGTCCCATCCTCTAAGATCCAGCTCATTATTATATTCTCAAGGAGGCTTCCCTTCAGGGCAGAAAAAAGGGAAAACATAATAGTTAAATGATCCCTAGTGCAGAATGTATTCAGAACCCCATATCTACATAATGAGTTGTTTGTAACTCAACCTTCTGAGAGCCTATGGTAAAAAGTAAACAAATTATAATTGTAGACACATTCTATATGGTGATACCCTGATCTCACAAAGTTTCCTAAAGACAACATAATATACTTTTAAAATATGAGATGACTAACCTTGAAATTCTCTTCAATTTTATACATCTATAAGAATACTAGGTTGCAGTTATAATATTATATTCTCCTTAGATCTTGGATATCATAAAATATCAGAGTTATAAGGATTTCTAGAGGTCATCAGGTCAATGTTCCCACTTAATTTGGGAGCTTCTTGATACATAACCTTCTTACCTCTGCTTGATGTCTCCTTAAACAGATGCAGGGACAGGAAACTCATTACTTCACAAGATAGCTCACAAAACACCTATGATTTATTCAATTTATTAGTTCATCCAATATATAATTATTGAGAATCTACTATGTACCAGTACTGTTTACCATAAGACGAAGACACAGTGGTAAACAAGACAAACAAGGTCTTTACTCTCATGGAGCTTTCATTCTATTTGTAAGGAAATAAATAACAAGCAAGTAAATAAGTATAAAAATAAGACAATTTCAGATAGTGATAGGTACAGTAAAGTAATAAGATTATGAGATAAAGAATAACAAACAGTGGGAAGTATAGGGGCTAATTTTGTTATTTATTTATTTATTTATTGACATGGAGTCTCGCTCTTTCGCCCAGGCTGGAGTGCAGTGGCAGGATCTCAGCTCACTGTAACCTCCGCCTCCTGGGTTCAAGCGACCCTCCCACCTCAGCCTCCCAAGTAGCTGGGATTACAGGCGTGTGCCACCATGCCGTTAATTTTTGTATTTTTAGTAGAGACGGGGTTTTGCCATGTTGGCCAGGGTGGTCTCAAACTCCTGACTTCAAATGATCCCCCTGCCTTGGCCTCCCAAAGTGCTGGGATTACAGGCATGAGCCACCACGCCCAGGTGAGGCTAATTTGGGATTGATGGGTTAGGAAAGACTTTTCTGAGGAGGCAGCATTTGAACTGAGACATGAAAAACTAAAAGGAGCTAACTATGCAAATATTTTGGGAAAGAGTGGTCCATGGAAGAAAAGGGAACAATAAATACAAAAGCCCTGAAATAGAAGTGGGCCTGATATGCACAAAGAACAGAAAGGGGGCCAATGTTGCTGGACTACAGTGAGCAAGGGGAAGTGGCAGAAATGAGGTGAGAGAAACAGACAAGCCAATCATGTTGGGCCTTGTAGGTCATAGTTAAGAACTTGTTTTTTATTCTCAAGGCAATGGAAAATTCTGCCTTCTGGGATGATATATACCAATGCTATCCCTCTTCCATGTGACAGCTCTTTACATATTTGAAGACACTGCTTATACCACCCTTAAGTATTCTCTTCTGCAGTCCAAAAATCACCAGATTCTCCAGCAATTTCTCTTAGATTGTTTTCATTCTTCACTATTCCCATTTTCCTAGTCATGTTGGGCTGCCATAACAAATTACCATAGAATGGGTGGCTTAAACACCAAACATTTATTTCTCGCAGTTCTGGAGGCTAGAACTTCCAATCAAGGTACTTGCAGATCCAATGTCTGGTGAGGGCCTGGTTCCTGGTTTGCACAAGGCTGTCTTCTTGTTGTAGCCTCACATGGCGGAGAGTGAGATTATCTCTCATATGCCTCTTTTTACAAGGGTACTAATCCCATTCATGAGGGATTTACTCTCGTGACCTGATTACCTCCCAAATGTCCCATTTCCAAACACCATCATGATAGAGATTTAGATGTCAATACATGAATGTGTGGAAGAGAACACAAATATTCAGTCAATAGCATCCATTGTGTACTTCTGGTCATGCTCCAGTTTGCTGTGTCCTTCCTAAACTGGATAGTGACATATATTCGATGAAAAATAAACATTAGCTAAATGAATTAATAAACAACATATCACACTCAATGAAAAATACAATAGGATCATTTCTTTCATTGAACTGGATATTATGGTTCTACTATTATAACCCAAATAGCATTTGTTTAAAAGTCCCAAACTTCATTTATCAAGGCATCAGCAGCCTGTAATTATGTATGTCGAAGATGCCATGGAAGCTGATTTTCACTAGTATACGGAACAGCAACCATATCTGTGGACCCTCATCACTTTTGCTTCAAAAGATGTTATCCTTCATTTGGGGCTTGGTCACATAACTTCTTTCCATAATTAAATGTTAGCAAATATGACATAAGCAGAGTGTTTGTTTGAATATTCTTACTCTATGAGACCTCTACCATTACCATATGGACATACCCCTGTTAACCTGCTAGGGAGATGCAAGAGAATGTGGAGAAGAGCTGAGTCGTCCAAGCTGAAGCCATCCTAAACAAGTGAGCCCCCAGGTGACCCACAGATTACTGCAGATGCACTAGTAAGACCAGACAAGACCAAAAGAACTGCTTGGCCAAATCATTGACTAACAAGCGATAATACATAGTTGTTTAAAGTCACTAATTTGTAAGATAGTTTATTATGCAGCAATAACTTGCTGACTCAAAGAGCCATCAATTTATGGTGTTCAACCATAAATCCTCTTCCCCCAACACATATATGCACATACATACATGAACTAGCCAAACAGTTCAAACCTTGGTGCATCAGTTTTAGAAGGTTTTAGACAGTTATTCTAAAACATCACAGGTACAGTGGGGTTTTGTGTCTATATAATATTGTTCATATTCATTTAGCTACCTAAATATCACAACCTCTCTTGGATTCAACTGAACCCTTATTCTGCATAGCACAGAAACTTGCATAGCATGCAAAATGCCAGCTCAATCAAAATCAAAGCAAACATTACATATGCAACGTCTACACCTGCTTGAAATGTGTTTTTCCTCTATTTTCCCTCAGAACTATATGAAATTATGGGCCAACTGCAGAGCAAAAATGATTTCTTGGTAGATCTGGATTTCCTAGTATGTCTAATGTAATAGAAAGGATATTACCACCCTGCTTAATCTTCCTGCAGTTGACTTGCTGTGAATTGCTATAGTAAAGTAAAAGAAAATCATTATTAGGGTTCAAAAATACAAGTTGGTTTAAATAAAGCTTACATTTATCTGCAGGCATTACACACCTAAAATCTCATTTACAATTCCAAATAATTGGTCAGGGCTTATTAGCCATTTGTATATTTGGATTTACACAGTTTAATATATTTTTCTTTTAGTTGTTTATGTATTTTGTCTCATTGGGTGGGAAAATAATTTAGGACAAATTAAATATAATATTTTTTGCCAGAAATGTGTCTGGATTGCAATAACTGACTTTTTAAAATCTGTACGTTACAAGAAAACCAAATAGCTCCATCTTGAAAGTTCTTTCTGGCTATAAAAATTTGAATGTGCCATACAGAAATAAAGACAGGTGTTCTTAAACATCTTGGGGAATAGTACATGCATTTTAAAATCTAGAATCTTAGGATCACATAGAGTGTCAGGAGTATGATGATAAGAGAGGCTCTTGAGAAGGGCTTAGAAGTTAATAAATCATTAATTAAAACAAAAATATAGAGTATGGAAGCAGGTACCTAGGCTCATTTTAGAGCTCTCCTGCCACAGATTGGTGAATGCTGGAAAAACTTCAGACAAGAGGATACAGTAAAGATGAGGACATAATTCTACTTAATATTCTGTCAGGCATGATGACTAGCCTGGTTCCGTAAGCATTACCCTACACTTCTTGCAAGCTCAGTCCTAGAACCCAAGTTATTCCTAATCACGCAAGATTTAAGAACCCTAGTTTAGTACTCAAGTGTCCCATAATTAAACCACTTTTACTTCTAGTCATGTTCTGAGCACATGCCCCATTCTAGTAACTGAACTTTGTGCTAAACTTCTCTAGCCTTAGTTTTCTCACTCCCTCCAAAAATGAGATGCTGTGAGACTTAAATGAGATAATGCAAGTATTTAACACATAGTAAGCATTTTATAAAAGTCACTTGCTGCTACCTTATTCATATTATCAATGTTGTGCTGGTAAACTGGCTTTCCAGGGCTTTCCAGAGGGGAAAAGAGGTCTGATCTATAATATTTGCTCATTCCCATGGTGCAAATACTCCTACCATAGCTGATAGCAAACAATCAACATGAAGTCACTGAAGGTAAAGTTAGGAAGAGAGTATACACAGTCAGCTCTCACAAGCCAGTATGCGCCAGCTCCACCAGATCACTGCATGACCAAAACTCTACCTTGTAACCCACTTCAAGTAATTGCCCCTATTGCTTCTTTCTGTATCTTAATACTAATAATTCTAATACTTTGTACCTATTTTGCTCTCAAACTAAAGTCCCATTCCTTATACCCAGAAGTAACCCCAGAACTGATCCAGAGCATGTTATCATCCCTCTCTGATCTGACAGTGTCATCAGTTCTCTCATCTGAAAATCTCTTTGCTCACCTGAGTCTTGGAATACCACCTACACCCAGAATTTGTATCATCATGTAACATTTGCCTGCCACACCATTCTGTTCTTGAGGGACTTCTCTAATTAAATTCATCTTCTTGAGCTGTCACCATCTTCTAATTATGGGATGGTTAAAGTTCTGTCTGGGGCCAGAGACAGGGTCTATTGAAATAGAGGTACAGTTTGTGAGCAAGAACCAAAGAGCTCACTCATCCATGGAAGTAAAATTTATGCCTTTGGTCTAACTAGCACTTTATTTTCTGTATCTGGATACCAAACCCTAATTCTATGTACTAGTAGTTGAGTAGGGCCACCATAAACATACCAGGGTTTTCAGGATGCTATAGACACATTTAATGAATAACTCACAACATACAATCATACCCAAACCATGAACTCTGGAGTTGGTCCATCATATAGAATAAATAAGTTCCAATACTTTGCTCATAGTCTCTTATGGCTATTGGGTATGCTACTTGGTAGCTGGCAAAGCTGGCAGCAAATGGAAGCAATTATCTATGCAAGTGAGCATGTGATCCAATTATGTGTATAATTATGATGCAGCATTAATGCTGATAATGATGATAAAGATGATCCCATAATAACTGAGCCAGAAAAGAGAAAAGGGTAATTTAATTGGGAAAACATAAAGCCACCTAGAGCATCTGTGGGGAACTGAAAGCTCTTGGCTGTTCACGTGACAGGGATCAGAGAGCAGAGAAAAGGACTATCCCAGTGAATTTTATATTTCATTAAATAGAAGGTATAAACCTTACATAGATTAGGAAATAAGAAATAATTAAGACACAGTGAAACTCATGCAGCAGGAAATGTGAATCTGATCATGCATAGTTTTGTTTTAAAATTTCCCAATATTTCAGCATTATCTTATGCTATGAGTTTACCCCTTAACTGTAACTGTGTGGAAATGCTGAGTGATTAAGAGGCTTGTGAATTTCTTTCCCTCATGGGGATGTATGCATACATCCAGCCTGGGGCATGTCTCTCAATATCCTACAATAAAAGTGATAGAGCTCACCAAGGTCTGCATAAAAAGAAGGCTTCTATAGAAACACAATGGCCAAGTCTCACCAAAATCATCCAGCTTCTCCTATGTACACTACAATTTACTGTTTGCACATGTCCAACCTCCCTTTTCATTTTTCTAGCTAGCCACCTTAACCCTGAGGCTGAATCATTCTCTTGCTTCCTCATTCTTTTATCTGTCTTATCATTTATTAAATAATCATTATTGAACATCTACTATGTGGTGGGCACTAGATGTTTTGAGTTAAACATATACACACACGTGTGCATGTATGACAACGTCTATATCCTCAAATCACTCACAAATCTAGCAAGACACACAGGCAAACAGCCAATCACAAAAGAATAGGAAGAGTTTTATTTTGGTGTTATCAGGAGGGTAAAATAGGAGCCCAGAAGAGAAATACTAAATAGGACTAAAAGAGTCAGAAGTTTTCTGGAGGAAATAACTTCTGAGACAAAGGACAGGTAGGAAGTAGCTAAACAAAGAAACCACAGTGAACAAAGCAAAAACCCTGTTCCCATGCATCTTCAATATAGGAAAAGACATGCAATACAAATAATATTTGTGTAAGAATGCATCATTTAGTAACTAGTGTAAAAAAAGTAGATCAGTGTGTAAAAACAGAGTAATGGAGTGCTTTCTTTTTTCTTTTTTGTCGTGTTTATTTTCAGGGTGCCACTTAAATAGGATTTTCAGAGACACCTGGATGAAATATCTGAGCAGATTTGAATGACACGAAGGAGCAAGAAGTGTGGATATCTGAGGGAAGACGGTTCTTGGCCCTGAGACAAGAACATGTTTAAAGAGTTAAAGGATCAACAGAAAAAGTGGTGTAGCTGCAGCTCAGTGAACAAAGAGAAGTGGAAACTTAAAACAGAAAGCAAGTCAAAAAGAGATCACGTGGGACCTTGCAGACTACGACATAGAGTTTATTGTTTTGGATTTTTCTTGAACCTCAGATGTATAAAACTGAAATAATCATAATTCTTAATTCAAGTTATACTACCATTGACTTATAAATCACCCTTTTCATCTATTTATATAATGTCCTAATAAACATCCATGAACCCATTGTCCAACTCCCAAACTAGAATATTACGTGTGTTCCTCTACTATACTATACCCTACCTCCCCCAGAGGTAACCACTGTTCTGAATTTTATATTTACCATTTTCTTCCCTTTATATTCATTTTATCACATTTATGTATTTTCCTTTCAAATGCTTTGTTTTCGAATTTTACAAAACAAAATTGTATTCTATGCTGTCTTTCGAGTCTTGCTTTTTTCACTCAGCACTATATTACTAAGGTTCATTCGTGTTGTTGCTTATAGCCGTAGATTGTTCATTTTCACTGATATAATATTCCATTATACGAACATTTCACAAGTAATTTACTCATTCTCTTTTTAATGGTTATTTTGGTCATTCCCAAGTTTTTGCTACTATAAGCAATTCCACCAAAAATAGTCCAGTAAATATCTCCTCAGGTAGATATGCTAAATTTTTTCTTGGAATACACCTACCATTGCTGCTAGGTGATAGAATGTGCAAATGTTCAACTTTAAAAGATAATATCAAATTGTTTTCCAAAGTAGCTACACCAAATTACATTCCCAACAACAATGTATGAGAGAGCTCACATACTACACATCCTATCTAAAACTTGGTATTGTCAAGTTCTGTAAATTTTACCTGTGAAAAAGATGTAAAATGATATCCATTGTGGTCCTGTCCCTGAGTATAAGTGAGATTGTGTATCTTCTCATATTTTTGTTGATCATATAAGCTTCCTTTTCTCCAAAGCACCTAATTCTTTTTTCCCTCATTTTTAAATTAGGCTATTTTTCTTTGTCTTGTCAGTTTGTAGGATTTCTTTATATATTCTTTATATTAAGGCTTTTTTGATTGCGTACATTACAAATTCATACTTTTCTCCCAGTATGTAGCTTGTCTTCCAACTTTGTTTATGGTATTTATTGAAGACCAAAGTATTTTTAATTTTGGGAGGGAAGTCAGCAAGATAGCAGAATAGGACCTTCTGGCACTTGTCCCTTTGCAGAAATGTCAATTTGAACAACTATCTATGCATGAAAGTAGCTTCAAATAAGCTAAGGAATCCACGTGAGGAATAACAATATCTGGCTATAGCACAGAAATAAGAAAAGGTGCATTAAGGTGGGTAGGGAAAACAATTTCACATTCCCCATTTCACCCCCTACCAAACCCAGCAACACCATATGGAGAGAGATGCCTTCCATGTGAGGGAAGGAGAGTGAAGTGAGTACCTGACTTTGCCACGAACTCAAGCACCAGGCCCACACCAGTGAAATCCAGCCCGAGGCCAGCCCCCACAGTCCCAGTCTCAAGGCCCACTCCTGTGCCAAGTCTGCCTTTGTGGACCCAGACTTCAGTGTGATCCCACAGACACAGGATCCAAGATTCAGGGTGTAGGCCCACCCTAGTGAAATCTGGTACTGTTCCAGCTGACCCCCATGGACTCAAAATCCAAGCCTTTTGCAGAAGACCCAAGCTTCAAGCCCACCCCTGAAATAGGACATCTTGATCAATGGCATAGCTAGAGAAAAGATAGGGAGATGCATTTTGATTTGCTTTGATGGGCGTAGGGAAAGGAGAACAGGGAGCAAGGTTAGTTTTGTTAGGCCTAACTCTGGTCTTCCCAAGCTAAGGAGAACTTTTGTAATCAGACATCATATGTCACTCCCCACTGTAAGAAAAGTAAATGGTACAGATGCAAATAAAAGAATAATCATTTCAGAACAATTCTCCCAAGAAAAGGTAATCTCATAATGACCAAAACATTCACAATCAAGTGATAGAAAAAAATGCACAATTCTAACTGCCCCATCTATGTATATCTCTAAAAATTGCTTATTTCTAGACTCCCCATTGCAGTGACGTTATTACCTTTTCACCTGTGGCTGAATCCCCTATACCAATTGCTCACCTGGATGCCAGTGTGTTGCCTACCACTATACTTGTTTGACACCATGCCTGTTAGACACCAGATAGCTCTGTCTTGTTGACACTTGCTACATACCATCGGAGTCCAGTTCCATCTTTTAGACCACCTTGCCTCCCCTAGTCATAGCTGACCCTTATATATGTGACCTATAGTACCAAGGTATAAAATCCTCTTTATTATTTACAGAAATCTTATCACATTTGTCTCTCACATTTTTTTTTCAGGCAAGTGATCCTGCTCATCCTATATAGGAGAAGAATAAAAATACCTTTGCATATAAGGTGATGAGCTATTTATTTTATTCAGGGAGCAATTGTGAATACATTGCCCTTTATAGTGTTCAGGACTACCACATACATTTATGCAATGAACAACATGGCCAACTGTAGAGACCCCAAATTGCCTACCAATATACCTGCATGTTAATGTCCAATGGAACTAAAAAACCTCAGAGAGATAATCATGAAAATAGTTGGCTCTAATTAGGCAAGGAATTTCAAGGGATCACAGTTAACAATAGTCAAGATGACTATGGCCCCCTGCTGTTTAAGTGAATGATATGTTTAAATATTAAGCATCAGAGTTGTTAATCACAGCAGTAAATTTATTAAATAAAATTAATTATGTTTTCAATAACATAAGATTCTTAACAAAATAAACTAACTCTAGGAGGACCCCAAAACACAGCCAAATTGCAACTGAACTTATCAATAAACGTGTGTGGGACCCAACTGGTCCAGGCTATAAGTGGTATGAAATTTAAAAAGTACAGTTTGTGTAATACCCTTAAGAACCTCTGATTAACAGTCCCCTGAAAATACTTCTTTTTTTCTATCCTACCCCTAGCTCATATGGCTTTTACTTCCCCCCAACTTCTCTCTCTCTCTAGTTCCTTTATCATATAGCTTGGTTTAACCTCACTTGATAATGTATTCCCCTTCTCCTCAAATCTCTTTTGTTCACTCTTTCTCTTTTGCCCACTCCGTGACTACGCATCACAAAAATCTAGGAACCAGTCTAGCAAATGTAGGCTCCAAGAGGATATGGTGCTTAAGAAAAGGAAGAAAGTATCTGAAGACTCTTATGTTCATAACATTTTTCTTCATCACGCATGCAGTGCAATTCAATGTAGTTCTTAGAGAGTGACATGGAGCACTGTGCCTGCATGTAACTGCTGGACAAACTTGAGCCCAGTTAAGCTAGGGTGTTGGTAGCAGCAGCCCAAATAACCATCACTTGACCAAAGATAGCCTTGCATTTTATGTATTCTATTTGCCCCACAGTAACTTTTAAAGAAGTTGAATGATTTTGAATACATTTTTACACTATTAAATAGTATGGAGTTATAAAATAAGGAGGTGCTAAATGGCATCAAGCATAATCAAAGCTTTATTTTGGGGGGAAAATGTTAATAACTAAACATACTTTCAGATTTACTGCTGTAAGGAGGTAGGATCAGTTTTGATCTGGACAAATAATTCAAGTCTTGTTTTTCATTATAGAATGTCAATTTGCCAACTTTACTCCTATGGCAGGGACTACTAAATGTCCCCCAATATCCATTTTCCCTTTTTTCCTTTCTTTAGTACCTCTATGCTTTGACTGGGCACATGGTGATCCAGAATTAAGACTACGTTCCTTGGACCCTCTTGCAGCTAAATATGACCATGTAACTGCACTATGGCCAAATAGATGTAAGGAAAAGTGGTGGAAATCTTATAAGAAATACCCTTTCAAAAAGGGAAGGTTGTTCTCTTCTTTTTCCCTTTCCTTGCAGTATAGAATGAGGATGCATTGGCTAGAACTAAAGCAGACCCTGCCAGGAATAAAGAATGACCTTGAGAATGAATGGTGGACATAACTGAGCAATGAAATCGAAGGATCCTGGGTCTTGAGACTGGAGCTAATGCACAACTGACAGCTCTGTAACATCTAGCTCTGGTATCTTATATTAGTGAAAAATTAAGCTTCTTGTTGAAGCCACTCATAGGTTGTATTTTGTCACCGACAGCCAGACCTAATCCTAACTAAAACAATTCCCATTAACTAAAACTTATGTATCTTGCTTCAATCAGCAATACAAAATCTCTGCAGTTGAGTCACTTGCCAGATGGCTGAAGCTTAAATCAATAGCTATCCAATTCCTGCCAAAGGCCAAGTTAAAACAACTAATAGTTGAGAACTGAATAAAAGACATGCTATTCACCCATTCCTTGAGGTCTTCTATACAATTTACATCAACTTAAATTATCAGAAAGCAGTTCAACTTGGCTGAAATTTTAGTCATCTGACAAAATGCTTTAACTGAAGTGTGATTTGATATGATCTTTCACCTAGGAGGTGGGAAAGATCAGAAAGAACTGTATATAAGACTTTGTGAGAAAGTAAGAGGGTTAACTGAATTCCTTGCAGATTATTTCTATGTTGGCTGAATTAGAATTACCTGTAAAGCTGATATGTAGCGCAAACATAATTTATTTTCCAAACAAGGACACTTTTAGGAGTGAAAGAAGATGCTATAATGCATACATCAGGAAAACAGGCATAAACCAGGACTACCCTTGGAAAATTGAGATGTATGGTCACCCTGCATAGATAGGGAAGGAATACATTTTTGGTTTTTACTAAAATACCAATGAAACTACCTTAAATTTTAATATTGTCAGCAAACTGCTGGAAACCGAAACTACCAGAAAAAGTGATCTGGTCAGTCAGCAAAGCCCAAATTAGACAGATATTTAATTACAACTATTAAATATAAGGAGATTGTTCCAAAGTTGAGAAAAGAGGTTAATATATGTATGAATTATGCAGTATCCTGATTTCAATATTTATTGTCTCCAACAAACTACATAAATTCATTCAAACATTTGCACACTCATTTGGTTGATATATGTGAACTCATTTGGAAGCTGCTTCTCCATAGTGCATAGGTGCTCAAATCCATGTATGATAAAATAAAGAGGGGTTCCACAACTCTTAGCAGTTATATGTGTTCATGAAATAACAATTTATTCTTTTTTCTTCTTCCTTTTTTCTCTTCCTCTTCTTCTTTCTTTTTTTTTTTCCTTCTTCAGAC
Organism: Pongo abelii; assembly: GCF_028885655.2. Lineage (NCBI taxonomy): Eukaryota > Metazoa > Chordata > Mammalia > Primates > Hominidae > Pongo > Pongo abelii. Next base: position 134,891,287 of record NC_072008.2, read on the forward strand.
AAGTCTAGTTTGAACTTGGCTTACTTTATACTATCAAACACTAATATGTTTATGGCAATTTATCACTTTTATATTCACATAATAAATACAGGCTTATCAAATATGCTGAATGGGTTATCTGACTTTAAATTTGAGCTCCATAGACTTCTGTCTCACTTTGTCTTCCTCTTATTCTCCAGTAGGGCAGAAGCTCATTGATAAGCATTAAGTGCATTTTTCTGCTAATGAACCTATCGACAACAGATATGCAGTATTGTTGACTTTTATACTTTGTTATGAGCAATCCTTGATTCTATTCATGTATCTTTGGTACTCATATTCTCTAACTATAAACACACACACACACTGAGTATTCCCTATGCACCATGTTTTCAATTAGTCTATATTTAATGTAGCCTTATAGAGGCCTGTAAAACATACTAAATTGAACTCACAATTGAAAACACCACTAGATTATTTAGCATCATTTATCCAGTATTGACGCTGGGTGCTAACCCAATTGATAGCTTAAATCTTACTGTTTGGAAATGAGAGGACTTTACAGGGCACAGGCTCCAGATCAACATAAAGAGAATTTAATGGAAAGTATTTCCAGATGCTTTAACTTTAAAATGCTCTCCCATCAACCCCAGCCTGTCAAGTAGCTAATGATCATAAACAAATGCTTGAATGCACTAGAAACATTGCTATTTAAAGCAAAATTACAGTCAATCTTCTGGTAGAGCAAAATTTTTTCTTGAAATGAGAATAATCATCCCCTAATTCATATGTTTTGAAAAAGTTTTTCATATATGGTTTCTGAAAGCTTCACCCATCCTTCAATTCAGGTCAACAGGTACTTACTAAGTGCTTAGAATAAGCATTCCTCTCTTTTACCAGGGTTGGCAGAATAAATTGGCCCACTTTGGGTCAGATGCCGATTCCTCATACAATTCACTGTGGAGAAGAGGTGGGATCATATTGTACTAGCACAGCAACTCCTGTGGAAATCATGTGGATTTTGGGTAAGGTATGGAAAAGAATGGATCCTGAAAAAGGGAGAGTTCTTACATAACACAAAAGGTGTCCAATATAACATAACATAGCATAACATCACATCACATTACATTACATTACATTACATTACATTACATTACATTACAGAAGAAGCTTGAAGAGCAGACCTTGTCTTTAAGAAACTTACCATTTCATTTCCACATTTCAGAGATTTTAAAATTAAAAAGCCAGTATAGAAAAGAGGCAAGAATCAGGATCCTTTCATTAGGAGACTTTTAACCAAGTCCAGACCCTTACACTACTGAACTAGGTGGCTATTTTCTGAGGGCTTTTGTTCCTCATCTATCAAAATAAGGAGGTTGGAACAGAAAATTTTTTAAGACTGTCATCTTTCCCACCTAAGGAAATTGTATCACCATCCATCCAATTGCTCCAATCAAAAATCTAGAAGTCATTCTGAATTCTTCTTTCCCCCTCCACCTCCAAATCTAAAACCTCTTCTTACCGAAACAACTCCTCACAGTCTCCCTCATCTCAACATGTGGTGACTCTAATTCGTTTCAGTTGCTCAGACGTTAGGATCATCCTTGACTCCTTTGTCTCACAACCCATGTACAATTGATTTGTAAATTTTATCGACTTCAAAATTTATACAGAATCCAAACACTATGCAATATATTCAGTCTAGTCCAAACCATCATCATCTCTAGCATAGATTACTGAAATAGCCTCTTAAATGTTCTCTATGCTTCATCTTTTGCCTCCTTATGGTCTGTTATCAACACAGTAGCCAGAACGATCCTGTTAAACATAAGCTGGATTATATGACTCTTCTACTCAAAACTCTCCAAGGGATTCCCGTGTTATCTTACAAATCAAGGTTCTTACAATGCCCAACATGAACTTCCCCATTGCAGAACCCCTTTAATCTCATTTTATTATCACCCTTGCCCGTTCTACTCTAAGACACACTGGTTTCCCCACTGTTCCTCAAACTACCAAGTACATTTCTACCTCCTGATGTTTTATTTGCCTAGAATAGTTCCCCCAAATAACTACATAGGTTTCTCCTTTATTTTCTTCAAGTTTCTGCTCAAGTGTAACCTTACTAGAAAGCTTTTTTACTTACCACTCTTTATAAATAAGGTTACATTTTAAGGTTCATATGTAACCTTATTAGAAAGCTTTTTCCTAACCACTCTTTATAAAACAGCAACCTCAAACCCATCCCAGTACTCCCTTCACATCTTATCCTGCTTCATTATTGTTCATAGTTCTTATCCCCATTAGTCATATTATGTTTTACTTCTTTATTATATCTATCTTTCTGCTAGACTACAGGTTCCACGAGGGCAGAGATTATATTTTGTTCCCTGCTCTATTCACAGCACTTACAATAATGCCTAACACAGGGGGTAGGACTTAAATATTTGTTGGAAGAAGGAATGAATGAACAAATCCAGTTCATCAGCAAGTCCTATCATTTCAACCACCAAGATGTATATTAAACTGGCTTATTTGTCTCCAACCCACTGTTGCTACCTTAGATTAAGCTTCCGTCATTCTCACCAGGATCTATGCAGCAGCCCTCTATGTGGCCTTCCCACCTCCACTCTCACCCTCCTACATCTGTCAGAGTGGTCTTCTAACAATGTATATCAGATCATTTCCTCTCCTATATAAAATACCCCAGTGGCTTCTCATAGCTTTTAGGATCAAATCCAATCTCCTACAAATCCCACCACGACCTAGTTTCTACCAACATCTCCAACCTCATTTTTTAATCACACGTTTCCACATTTTCCATTCCTAGTAGGAACCATCCCAGTGCTTCTTATGTGCTATTTGCTCTGCCAAGATCTCTTCTGACCTTTCATGTTTCAGTCTGTCTCCTCTACAAGAAATATCTTCCTTTTCTTTATAAAGCAGGACTCCTGTTATCACCATTTCACAAAGAGCCTTCTTCTTCTCCTTTGAATATATTAAAATTCATAATAACAGTAATATTTGTACATTTATTTGTTTAATGTCTGCCCAGCTACTCTAAGTTCTGTAAGGTCCTTGTTTGGTCCCTGTTTATTTTGTTCACCACAATATATCCAATGCTTAGCAAAGTATTTCTAATACCCTGAAAAAGTATTAAATAATTTTATCTAAGCCAATGAAATTTAAGTCCATATTATAGTTAATGTATACATCTTACTTTCTTATTAAGTTTCTACTTTTGGGGGTTGAGCTCCAAATAATATCACATAAACCAAAAGGAATTACAGCTTTCTTATTTGACTTTGATCTTTGGCAGATAGATAAAGACCCTTTCTGGGGAAAAAAAAGTTCAGTACAGTCATGTAATACATAATGACATTCCGGGCAACAATGGACCGCATATATAATTGTGGTGCCATAAGATTATAATACTGTATTTTTAATACACTTTTCTATGTTTAGATATACAAATATTTACCTTTGTGCTCCATTTGCCTGTAGTATTCATTATGGTAACATGCTGTACAGGTTGGTAACCAAGGAACAATAGGCTATACGGTATAGCCTAGGTGTGTGGTAGGCTACACCATCCAGATTTATGTAAGGACACTCAGTGAGGTTTGTACAATGATGGAATCATCTAATGATGTTCACACAATGATGAAATTGCCTAAAAACACATTCCTCAAAACGTATCCTCTTTTTAAGCAACACATAACTGTATTTGTGGTAACAAGCAGTTTATACTTTTAACTCTTCAGTTACTGCCACCTCTAGGGTGGAACAACCCTGCGAAATATTTTTGTGGAACTCTTTACTATTTATAAAATTAGGTTTTAAAATGAATTGCAAAATTCATGGGCCCATGTGAGGTATATACAGTGACTTAATAAAGATTTAGAATGATGGGTCGAAAAGCAATGCTTATGTATTTGTTTCTTATTGTTTCTTATCTGATCTGTGCATATAAATATTATTCATGTTCAGGGACCATCTCCTTTTGCACTTTATTGTAAATATGCCATTCTTGGCTAATTTTATATTGGCCACTATGAGAAAAACAGCGATACTGTTATTCACAAGTTATGGCTTTTCAGAGCCCATTTAATGAAATGATATAAATCTTATCTCTTCAGTTCTGTAATATCATTTACTTACTGTTCATTACATCATTACTCATGATGCTGCAGCATCCATGCCTCACTCTCCATTAATACTGGCCACAAATGTAAGCCTTGCCTAGGGTATGCAGGAAAATGTGAATAATAATTTGTTTTCTGGCCATGTTAAATTTTTACAATTTGGGGTTTTATAGCATAAAGGTAGAACAACACATCCTCCAATCATGTCTTCTCTTCAATGCTTTGGGCCACAAGTATTACATTCCTCAAATATGGTTGCTTTCAACACTGACTACACCCCCTGACTTCCATACAGTACCACCAGCTGGGAAGATAGGCCAGGGACCCATGGGCAGAATGAAAAGAGTAGTACTACTCATGCAAGGAACATCTGTCCCTCTTCTGGCACAGTTTAAGATCAGCCTCAGAGAATATGATATCATCACATCAATTGTAGGCAAGAGGGGACAACAAGAAGAACTTTTGACATAGCAGCAGAATAGTCTTGAAAGCCTTTAGGGAACATAAATGCGACCATCCACTGTCTGAGAAAAGACACAGAGCCTGTGCAAAAGAATGTGGTGACTGTCCTGAGTGCCAGTAGTGCGAAGGCGAGGGGTTTAAAAAATGCCAACAGCTGCCCCCACTATCCTCTGGTGCTATAGGTAAATGGCTGATACGCAGTTGGAATGCAGATGGAAAAGAGCTAATACTTAGGTCAATGGTGCCCTAAAATTATCATGTATTTAATGCGAATGAGAGTTGTCCAAAATCAATATCTTAGTACCTATCTGGCAACACAACATTGCACAATCACTGGAAAATATTCCATCAGCTAGTGGTAGCTATCAATTTACCAGGCTGCCCTCTTGGAACAGGGTCCCATTTAAAGACCCGTGAAAGGATTTCATAGGAGTGAGTCTTGGGACTTATTAATGCAGCTGATTGACCCCATATTCAGAACAGAAGAACAGATAGATCTCTGAAGAAGAGAAACTGGGACTGAGATCCACACAGGTACCAGTCCACACTAAGGGCGACCTAGTGGAAGACCTTTAGAAAATTTTGAGGAAGGCTTCTTTGCTCACAAAGTGCCGAGGACATGAGGACAATTTGGTGAAAGGCATCTACCACAGATGAAAAAAATTACAAAAGCTAAGCAAACCAGCCAAAATGCTTGGGCATTCCAATCAGATAGCTTTCTATACAAGATCATCACTTTCACGGTAAGCTTATTTTTATAAAATGTTAAGATTAGCAGAAAATCAAGCTGTCCTTTTGAGTGCATTTTCCCTTCTTGTCTAAAGCTTGGGAATTAAAATCACTATTTTTGGCAGATTTGAAAATAGGATGTGGGTATTAGAAAAGATGACATGGTTTTTCTTCTTGAACCATTTGAAAAAGAAGTGCTGAGGAAGGCATCATTTTTAGTGTGCTCTTTTAGCGACTTGGGAAGAGTTAGACTGCTTTATTGCTTGTGAACACACAGGCTCCAGGGCCCTATATTCTTAGGATAAAATGAGCTTTGGGACCTGAAGAGCCTCCACAGAGGCCTCTTTTATTGCTTACAAACTTCCTCTGTGATTAAGATCCATCCCAGACCTCAGCAGTTACGTGGCACAGACCCCCACATCTGCATATCTGCTAGCCAATTTCCTCTCTGCATAGGGGTTCCCAGACAAGTGCTAGAATTGGATGATTTTATTCCTTTCAGAAACGAATTGTAAAGCTGACATCCGGAACTATTATAGTGAACACCTTAAGTCTGCTACACAATGGTCCTTTGCAAAGTGGTTTCCCTTTTAAGTAAAAGCAGTTGTGGCTTTAGAAAGTTCTTTTTTTCTTCTGTGTATGTTCTTCAATATACAGTGAGTACAGAAGAAAAGCAGAAACCTTCTTCCAATACAAATGAAGGAAAGGGTACCAGGGTGGTGGGAGAGGGGTAGGGAACCTACACTTTCTCATACAGGCATTCAGATTCCATTCCGTAGAAATCTTACACAGTTCCAAAAAGAAAGAAGAAATATGTGTTCCATATGTATTTTTATGCCACACATGTGAATCAGAGATATTAAGAGGTAACAGCTTTCCTCAGGAAGAAAAATAGAGCAGCACATTTTTTAAAAGTACTATTCAGAGATGAAAATGCTGTTTCATTAAAGGAAGATAGAATTTACTAATCTATGATTAAATTTTAACAATGATAACCAAAGGGTTTCTGATTGAATTATAAATTAACAAGATCATCTCTTCTGAAACCCCTAAAATCTTGTTTCTTAGACTGTATCTACACAATGACTGAGTCACTGTGTTTGCAAGGATCATCAAACTAAGCCACAGACCTTACTGCCTATGATATAGTTGCTCTGTGAGAGCAGCAGAGCATTTGGTTAGATATGTATACGAGACTGAAGTCTTAACTCTTTCTTCCAAATTTATGGTTTATGATATCCTGGGTGTATTAGTCAGGGTTCTCCAGAGGAACAGAATAAGATATATATGAAAGGGAGTTTATTAGGAGAATTGACTCACACAATCACAAAGTAAAGTCCCACAATAGGCTGTCTGCAAGCTGAGGAGCAAGGAAGCCAATAGTGGCTCAGTCCAAGTCCCAAAGCCTCAAATGTAGGAAAGCAGACAGTGCAGTCTTCAGTCTGTGGCCAAAGGCCTGAGAGCCCCTGGCAAACCACTGATGTAAGTCCAGAAGTCCAAGGGCTAAAAAACCTGGAGTCTGATGTTCAAGGGCAGGAAGCGTCCAGCACGGGAGAAAGATGAAGGCTGGAAGACTCAGCAAGCCAGCTTATTCTACCTTCTTCCACCTGCTTTTTCTAACCATGCTGGCAGCCGATTGGATGCTGCCCACCCAGATAAAGGGGGGGGTCTTCCTCTCCCAGTCCACTGACTCAAATGTTAATCTCCTCTGGCAACACCCTCACAGGCACACCGAGAAACAATACTTTGCATCCTTCAATCTAATCAAGTTAACAATATTAACCATCATACTGGGTGACCTCATCCCCTTTGCTAGTTATAGAGCAGGGTGGCTAAGAAGGTCAAGGTGAGTATTCAACCCAGGCAATCTGGCTTCTACCTTCACTTCTCCAATAAAACAGCTCTGGTAAGGTTCCCAGCATCCTCCCAATTTCCAATTCAATTATACCTGTCAGCTGAATTTGAGACTATTTCCCACTCCTTCCCCTTTGAAACTCTCGTCCCTTGCTCTGATAACACTCCTAATTCTTTGCCTTCTATACTTTGATGGTTCTTTCTTACTTTGTTCCATTTTCTCTGCCTCACCCTAAAAACTGGTGTGCTAGGGGTTGTGTTCTCAGTCTAAATATACTTTCTATTTAGATAATATTTTCTATTTAGATAATCTCATCTACTACTCTTTCATCATCTATAATTTCATCAGCTAACACCTATTTTCATCTGCTTGCTAAATCAATTGCTAGGTAGATAGATATTCCACAGACATAAATGTAACAAAACTCGCTGCAATAGTCTCAATAATTTTCTTCCCCGAAATCCCCCACTCCCCCCAAAAAACCACACCCATCCTCTGGTAATCCACTTTTCAGTTAAAGGGATCACCCTTCCTTCCAATCACTCATCATCTTCTTTGATTACATCTTTGACCTCAACTGTCTTTTCCTACCTCTGCAAATCAAGAACTAAGAGAACAATCCCCTAAATCTCATTCAACTCTATTCCCCTGGACTCTCCTCCTCCCTTGATTCAATTTTATTCAGGACTTTGTTGTCTCTTTCCTGAATTGTCGCACTAGTCTATTAACTATTAACTATGTGCCCTGCGTCTACTCTCTAACCCCTAAAATCTCTCCTTCTTTCTCAAGACAGAGTGGTTTTTCTGAAATACATCTTTGATCAAGTCACTTCCCTTATGAAGAATTCAGCTTAAGCAGATTCCCATTGCCTACAGATGTGATTCAATCACTTTTATAGAAGAACAACAGTTACAAATTATTGAACACTTACTGTGTCTCAGGCCTTGTGCTAAGTACTTGACAAACATCATACTTTACATAAATTAATCCTCACTCCAATACCATGAGGTAGTTTCAATTATTATTCCCATTCTATAGGTGCAGAAACCAAAACTCAGAAAGATCAGATAATTTGCCCAAAGATGACATAACTAGTAAGTGGCAGAGCCCAAATTTGAACCTGTTCCATCTGATCCAGAAACAGGGTTGTACAGCTTCTATCGTATACTATCTTGCCTAACTTGTCTTTCCATCCTTATTTCCATGATGCTCCACTACATAATTGCCAGTACTCCAGACACTCCAAACTACTTGCCATTTCTCAAAGATGCGATATGTCCATCTTTCATGCTTTTATGTCTTTATACATGATATTCCCTCTGACTAGAATGCTTTTTTCCATCTCATAGACTAGATGAATTTCTACTCATCCTCCTAGATCTATCTCAAATATCATGACTGTGTAGCCCTGCCCACCTTCTCAGTCAAATCATTCCCTCCTGTATCAAACTGTACTGCCTTGTATATGGAATAGAATGTAAGCTCAATGAGGATAAAGACTGGTTTGTTCACTGCTATTTCTCTGGTATCTAGCACAGTGCTTTGCATGTAATAGGCAGTCAATAAACATAGTTTGAATGAATGAATTAATAATACCTTTTTCATAGAACTTATTATGATACTACACTAAAATTATTTCACATGCCTATTGCTTATACTATACTGTAAGCTCTTTAGGGTGGAACCACATTTTACTACTGCATATCCATTGTTACTAATGCAATATTTGACTCATAGTAGGCACATGTTAAATATTTATTAAAAGAATAAATGTCTGACACATGAAAAAATGCTCATCATCACTGGCCATCAGAGAAATGCAAATCAAAACCACAATGAGATACCATCTCACACAAGTTAGAATGGCGATCATTAAAAAGTCAGGATACAACAGGTGCTGGAGAGGATGTGGAGAAATAGGAACACTTTTACACTGTTGGTGGGACTGTAAACTAGTTCAACCCTTGTGGAAGTCAGTGTGGCGATTCCTCAGGGATCTAGAACCAGAAATACCATTTGACCCAGCCATCCCATTACTGGGTACATACCCAAAGGATTATAAATCATGCTGCTATAAAGACACATGCACACGTATGTTTATCGTGGCACTATTCACAATAGCAAAGACTTGGAACCAACCCAAATGTCCAACAATGACAGACTGGATTAAGAAAATGTGGCACACATACACCATGGAATACTATGCAGCCATAAAAAATGATGAGTTCATGTCCTTTGTAGGGACATGGATGAAGCTGGAAACCATCATTCTCAGCAAACTATCACAAGGACAAAAAACCAAACACTGCATGTTCTCACGCATAGGTGGGAATTGAACAATGAGAACACATGGACACAGGATGGGGAACATCACACACCAGGGCCTGTTGTGGGGTGGGGGGAGGGGGGAGGGATAGCATTAGGAGATATACCTAATGTTAAATGACAAGTTAATAGGTGCAGCACACCAACATGTCACATGTATACATATGTAACTAACCTGCACGTTGTGCACATATGCACATGTACCATAAAACTTAAAGTATAATAAAAATAAATAAATAAATAAAATAAAAAAGAATAAATGTCTGAAATTAATGCCATAGAGAGTCATTCCTTAAAATAGGTTTTGTGGTCCTAAAAGTTTCTTTTTTAAAATGCAAATATGCCTGAGGGGAAGTATAGAGGCCACACTTTGGCAATTATTAGGTATTAGGACCTTAGCAGAGATTGATTTGCTAGATAGATTTCTAACATGACAGCTGCCAGCAGGTGGGATAGGACAGAATATGGTGCAGTACAACGGGTCCATAATAACGGACACAATAGCGGTCTCTGAGCTGTCTAATGGTTGCCTAAAGGCACCCAGTGTCTTGAAAAAGAAGAAACACCTTTGTACTTGTAAATGTCTCTATGTATGAGGTGCCTAGAAGTGGAGAGTAAAGCAGATGGTCAAATAAATAGGTTGCTAGTTGGATGAGCAAAAGGTTAGTCTGGGAAATTTACAGATGAAAGAAGTTTTCCCATGATTTTACTATTCTGAACAGACAACTCTGACATGGAAATACATGGACAGCACTCACCTACCAAAGAACAGATATTAAATGGAAATCTTGAGTAGAAAGTAAGGTATCTCCATTTTGCTTAGAGCTGGCTCTCGACAGCAATTTGTGCCACTTTAGGCTCTTTGTATTATGAGCATGTAAGCCTGTAATTGCTGGCAAGAGCCTCAGACATTGCTTGAAACCAACAAGACCATTGTCACAGCCCCCACTCCTAGAAGACACATATAAAAAAAAACCCACTTTGACATTTGCGTTCTTTAGGGAACACCTAGGGTTCTTTGGCTGGAAGAAGGAAAATGGATGGAAAAATCAGGTTTCAGCCTGTTCAAGAATTAGATTTACCTGACTAAATAGTTTTTCATGCAGAGTTAAAATCACTTAATGGGTCTATTTTCAAAGCTTCTTTGCATTGATTTTAGGGAGAAGTACCTTTCTAAGACCCTTTGCAAGATTTAGCTTATTTATGCCTCAAGCAAGCTAGAGTATAAAGTTTCTGAGGAAGAGAAAAAAAACTACCACACAATCCACAGAGGCCTCAATATATGGGAAAGAGAACAAAAATATAAGCAGCTGCAAGTCATTGTACCCAAAAGTTTGGGGTGTCATTACTTTTAGGCCACAGGAAACCAGGGCTAATCCCAAGTGCTCTGGAAAACAAAATCAGTTCCACGCTCAATGAAACCTCCAGAGCTAAATATCTTGCTGATTTAATCTGAGGGCCAGGAAGCCCTTCCATACCTTCCTTCCCCTACTTTAGAGCTTTCAATTCCCATAGTCAGTTTTTTCTTTGGGTTAAGATACTCAAATGAAATGGAAAAAACCCCTGAGGGTATGAAGACACTAATTTATTCGATTTAACTACCTTAGCACTAATTCACTTGTCAGCTACCAGGGAAACATCCTGGGAAGAGGAGAGTAGGGCCTTGAAAGCACATGATCAAGTTTTTCAAATAAGGGAACAAGAAAGTTTAGAGCAGGACTGGCTACTATAAATCACCCTGGTTAAACAGGAAGTGGTGCAAGAGCCCTAAACACAGTGTGGGCAGGCAGCAAGCAGTGAGGGCACCTAAAGGCAAGGTAGGGAAATACCAAGTACCATGAATAATTCTTCTGTGTCACAATTTTCCAAAGCTGCCCCTGAAAGCAACCTTACAAATTGATTTTGGCTCCCTTTCCTCACTCCCATGCCCCTGTACATCTGAAAACATTCATCTAACAAATGCATAGGGAGGCACTGCCAATCCACAGAGATAGGGAATCCACTTATCACCAGAAATGGGATTAGGGGGACACTCCGTGCTTCTCTTTGAATCAAGGTCTTTGACATGGGATGCCACAACTCAAAAAATCTGTACTATCCTCATTATTCAAGAGCCCAGGTAAGCATATTGATGTATCTCTCAACTCCAGCACAGCCCTCAGTCTCAACAATATGTTATGGGGAGTCAAGCTGCCTCTAGTCAGTCATGCCAGTTTTTTTTCCTCCTAGGGTAGGAATGCCTGCCCCTCAATTGGCCTCAGTTTGAAGCCTTCAGGCCTTGCACCTTTCATACCCCATTACTCGCCATTACCTTTGCTCACAGAATAAAACCATCAAATCTAGTTTTGCTTCTTTTATTTTCAGCACTCTCCAACTCAGTCCATCTTCTTTTGTGGCATCTGTCTCTGCTTTCGACACTCCCTGATCCCTTTCTTCTACGTTCTCTGGAGCTGTGTTCTACTATCAGTTGCATTCCTTATATTTTCTACCTATCCCCAGAGGATTCCTTCTACCCTCTGATTTATCTGCTGTCTGCAGGCTTTCCCCTGAGAGTTCTGCCTCCCTCATAACTATTTCAATAGGAAGCCTCTCTTCCACTTCCTCTTCCTCTTTTTCTGTGCACCAAGAGAGTTCCGCCTTCTCTTCACTCATGTCGGTTGCCTGTCTTCTACTTTTCCAACATCTTCCTTTATCTAACTCTCTTCCATTGAAGCCCATACTATAATCCAAGTACACCTCCACCCTCCCTTCCTCCACGATGGCATTGCTCACCCCCAAGTCCTCTTCCATTTTGTGCTTCTAACAATATTTCCTCCCACACAGACTCCTGTCTAAGGTGACATTAATTTCTCTCTGCATTAATCCATATGACACCCTGACCTAGGAATTTCCTGACTCCTTCTACTCTGAAGGCCTTCATTTCCACTCCTTTCCAGTTTCTTGACCAAAATTTATAACTTCACCTCACCTGGAACTCAAACTAATACCCTGCCCTCAGGGTATTCCTTCTAGGAACAACCTGCCTTGCTCCCTCATAACATTTCTCCATTTTCCTGGTCTGTTTCACCCCCTCCATTGCCATCCCCTAACCCTTCTGTCCTCAGGTAACATAAACCAGGGAAACATCATAAGATAAATCCATGTTAACTTTTCTTAGTTGAACCCTCAGTGCTGCTGGTTATTTTATTTTATTCCTTACTTTCTGCCTATCCCAATCCTCCTAGCCAATGTCTTTACCTCAAGCCCCCAGTTTCACCTGCTCTACATGCAAACAAACAAAACCAGAATTTTTTTTATTTGATTATTATTACACTCTAAGTTTTAGGGTACATGTGCGCAATGTGCAGGGTAGTTACATATGTATACATGTGCCATGCTGGTGTGCTGCACCCATTAACTCGTCATTTAGCATTAGGTATATCTCCTAATGCTATCCCTCCCCCCTCCCCCCACCCCACAACAGTCCCCAGAGTGTGATGTTCCCCTTCCTGTGTCCATGTGTTCTCATTGTTCAATTCCCACCTATGAGTGAGAACATGCAGTGTTTGGTTTTCTGTCCTTGCGATAGTTTACTGAGAATGATGATTTCCAATTTCATCCATGTCCCTACAAAGGACGTGAACTCATCATTTTTTATGGCTGCATAGTATTCCATGGTGTATATGTGCCACATTTTCTTAATCCAGTCTATCATTTTGGTCCTTCAGTGTTCTCAGGTAATTCCCCATTTGTCATTCCTTTTACCGGCAAAAAATCAATGAGGTTTTATTTTGTACGTCTCTTCACCACACATCCCCTTATTAACTCTTAGTACTGTACAAATTGCTCACTTAAAAGTAACTAATGATCTCCTAGTTGCCAAATATATCAGCCTTTTCTCCAGCTTCATCCTACTCCAACTCTCAGAAGCAACTTATAGTTTATTACACCCTATTTGTTAAATAAATAATGAATACATCTATATATACCTTCTCCCTTCACTGTCATCTCTCCCATTCCCTCTTTCCCACCAGAAATATCCTTTGATGTCACTATGACAACAAGGCCCCCAACTTCTCCTACCCCTCTCAGTCATTTTGCCCTCCTCCCGACCCAGCATGCATGCCCTCATCAACAACACTTTCACTAGATCTTCATTTATTTTGTCCCCTTTGCATTCTGCTGGTTTTGCCTTGCCAAAACCCATGCTTGGACAAACACAACTCTCCATTTTCTCTGCTCTACTTTCCAGGCCACAACATATTGCTGGCTGAAGTCACAAGACAGGACTAAATGCCTCAATTACACATGCATTGTAGGATTGGGTACCTAGGTTCTCAATATACTTCATCAGTTTTTTTATTTATCTCAAATCAACCCTCTATATCAGCATTCCCTGAAATGCATTCCCTGGAACACTGATGATATAGGATATTAATAATAACTATGTGAAGAAATGGCTACTAACTGCCCTATAAATAAATTGGAAAATGCAAGATAAATGAAGGTAGGTAATTTCTGTACTACAGAAATACTAAGAATCTTTAATATACTCATACACAATGTGAAATGCATACTGTGATTAATTTCCCAGTACATTTTCCCTAGAAACATTTTTCTCATTGTCTCCTGAAATAATATTCTGAGGGACATCATTTGGTAAAAATATTTTAATTTCACAGTCAGCCATTTCTATTTTCTCTTCTCAAATCTTCCTCAATCAACCCATTCACAAAACTCCAATGACACTCTGGGTGCTTTTATTCTTAGCTGATGGTTTTTGTCTCCTGCTCCACTAAGAAAAACATGTCCATTGTATGTGAACTGCCATTCTAGTTTGTACTTCTCTTTATTATATACACATAGCCTTCCACTGCTATAAAGCTAAACCTTGCTTTGTGCTACTGATCTCTCATCATCTCCATAATCTTGCTCTCTCTGCCACTGTCACCTTCTTCGTTCTTCATTCTCCCAGATTTGCACACCTTCACCCACACATGGGCTCACTAAAGTCCTTCTGTCCTAAAATAGGCAAACCTACACCATCTACAAGCTACCATTTACTTTCTGTCATTCCCATATTGCCAAAGGGAATGTCTGCCAAACCTCTTTGCAGTGCCCTAGTTTAAGTCTCCATCATTTCTTGCATTATGCGAAGGCACCTGAATTTAGTTTCTAGTGGAATGCTGTGTACATTATAGGTACTCAATACATGTCTCTTAAGCGTGTTGTGCAACAGAAGTCAATGAAAATCCCCAAAAGCACAATCCTGAATACCATAATCCCAAATTGCTAAAATTCTGAAAGATCAAAATCCCAAAAATATAATTCTGAATAAAATATTTATTAAATTACTTTAAAAAATATTTATTTACATTTATAAAAGGTGATTTATTTGAGAAATATAAAAACATGATACTTCACAGGCCACTTTACACAATACAGTAGGCAATAATAACATACATATTGTTCAACTGTAAACACTCGATACACCATCACACAGATATAACAGTTATGAGCAGACAAATTGCATTTATAAAGAAATAGGTCAAAAGGGAAATGTATAAATGCATACCACCATGGTTGGTAATTTTGTGCACCCGGGATAATAACTGCAGTCATCTGAAATACTGTGATGAACAACCTGATTGGCAAGATCTATCGGAAACTGAGGTGGGTCACCACCACACATGCAGTTGCCCAAAAAGCCAAGATGAGGAGAAATTTTATCAGTCACAAATACAGATGTACAAAAAGGACACGTCTTTATTTATTAAGGAATTGTCAACAATTCCTTACAACATGAGGAATTTGGTTTGAGCACTATGTGTGCACAACAACATGCACACATAGTGCTCACACCAAAGTCAACATTGGATAATGTATTTTCATGGTGTCAAATTTGCAAAAAATGCATAAAATAAATTAGAACTCTCTAAAAGTCTCACACAATTGATATGTTCAATATTGGAAATGATGCGAAGATGAAATACATAGCATAGCGAATTGTAAAAAATAATGCTAACAATTTAAAATAGTGGAAAAAAAGTTAAAGAGAAAAAGAAAAAAACTAAAAAGAAAATTTGACATATGAAAAAGTGTATTACAGGGATAGATTACAGGCAATTGCACAGAGATAGTCCACAAGAGCTGGCAGACATTCACAATTGTTAACTATATGTTGAAGTCTTGCATCATGACGAATAGCTGCTTTTTTTTCTTTTGGGACATGGCTGTCCTTGGAGAATGTGTTCACATTCATTTTCTACATGGTACTGTTCTTTTTGAAATTCTTCTATGATTCAATATACACCAACATGAGCATTCCCTATTAAATTTTCCCATATTCTGTGCCATCCTTCTATGTTGTTTTGGGTATACAAAAATCTGTTCAGCATGTACTCATATACAGATCACAAATTTGGCAGAAACAATACTAGTGATCAAACAGCAACATCGTTGAGTGAGTATCTTCTTATCCTACCATACATATAACTATTCTCAAACCAGTCAGTAACTTTGCTGGCTTCTTCAGGCAAATGTGGCTTTAATTCATTAAAAGCTCCTGGAATGTCATCAGCTGGAAAGAATGCCAATGCTGGCAAATGATGCATTTTTAAACTGAAGTTTGCATTGTTGCCATATCGCATGGTAAATCTACTTATGTGAATTTTCTTACAAGTGAAAATAAAGACAATAACAAGGTAATAATTCTGTCTAACACGATGAAACTAACATGATGGAACTATTCTGCATACAACTGAAAACTACTCACCCCTTTCCCAGAATTCAACTTTCAGGATTTCAACTTTTGAAATTTCAATCTTTTGGGATTGTGATTTTCAGGATTTTAGACTTTAAGGATTTAGATCTTTCAGGACTTTGACATTCAGGATTATGGCATTCAGAATTGTGTTTTTTGGGATTATGATTCAAACCCTTGTACAACATTATGAAACTAGCCTGCAAATAACAGCCTGTCTAATTAAAAGAGCAGGTTTGGGACCCAGACTTGCCTGGATTCATATTCAAGCCTTACCTCTTACTGGCTCTTTAGTTTGGGCAATTTAAATAACGATTTCTTTGGAAGTCAGTTTCCTCATCTGGAAAATGCAGATAATAATGGTAACTATCTCATAAATGTACATGGAATAAATAAGTAAATACATGAAAAATGCTATAAAAAGTGTCTGGCAACTAGTAAGCAACCCAGAAGTGTTAATGGTTGTTAGCAGAATTACCTTGTTACATATTGATTATGATATAAACCAATTCAACAAACAGCTTCATAGACTTTCTAGTTCCTACATTCCCTGGCACCAGCACGTGCTTTAACAGAAAAGGCCTTCTCTGGATCAGGCTAATAAAAGATACTGTTTCTGTCAACAAATCACTGAAAGTGACAACATCAATACTGATTTGACAGCAAGATTTGGCCCAGATGATTTCTAATCCACTCAAACTACCTCTAGAGAATTCAGGGTTGAATGTCATAAGGGATCTGATTATTCTTTGTGTGATGTTGTTTTATCATAGACTAGAGTAGGACATGGCCATAAAGGCCCATAAGCAAGTGATAGGGCATAGAGGATGGAAATTAAGGACAAGAAGCCCAGTGGTGTAGCACCAATCTATCCAAGTCCAGAGATGAAACTTGAGGGCAGAGACAGAAATTCAATTGTTAGAAAAGTATACAGGTTAGTGGTTAGAATTAAGTTCTGGACTCAAATTGCCTAGTTTCAAATCCCAAATCCTTATTCCTCCACTTGCTGAAGTACGACATTGAGGAATTTGCTTCACCCAAGTCTCAATTTCCTTGTAATCAAGGGATTGTGATATAACAGTACCATCTTTATAAGATAGTTGTGAAGATGAAATGTCAAAATCTATGCACATGGTTTGGCACAGTGCGTGGATCAATTTTACTTTTTTTTTTTTATTATACTTTAAGTTCTAGGGTACATGCGCACAATGTGCAGATTTGTTACATATAGTTCAACCATTGTGGAAGACAGTGTGGCAATTCCTCAAGGATCTAGAACTAGAAATACCATTTGACCCAGCCATCCCATTACTGGGTATATACCCAAAGGATTATAAATCATGCTGCTATAAAGACACATGCACACATATGTTTATTGTGGCACTATTCACAATAGCAATTTTACTTTTATCATCATTGTCATTATTCTTATTAACAGAGCCTAACTCCAAGACACCAGCCCATAGTTAGAGACCCAAGCCAGAGTCAAAGGCAAGGAGTAGCTGTAGGGTTCCTATGACAGAACATCCTAAGTCAGCCTGTATTGGACTTATTTTATTCTACTTTGTTTCCTGTCCCATCCCACATCCCAGTTTTTCTCCTGGGATTAGAATATTTTCCCCACAAATGACTACATGGATTTGTCCTCCCCATTGGAACTACAGGAGAGTTCAACTTCCTTAAATGAGGTCCTTCATGACCTACATACCCCTTTCCTCTTCAGTCTCATCTGCCATTGCTCTCATTTACATTTCACCTTCCAGGTGCATTGAATCACTCATAGTCTCCACATATTCTCTCATGTCTCTGTGCTTTTGCACAAGCTGTTCCACCTGCCTAGGAAGCCCTTATTCATTCAACAAATAATTGAGCATGTCTGGCACTGTTTCAGGCACTGGGGATATAGCAGTGAACACAACAGATTGAATTCACTTACCTTTGTGGCACTTACATTCTAGTCGGGGCATTGATAATAAGTATGTAAACAAAAGAACACAACTACAGAGTGTGGCAAGTGCTATTAAAAATGAAGAAAGAATAATGAGATAGAGAAGAGGGTGTTATTTTCAACAGGATGAATAGGAAAGGTCTCCCTGAGTGGTCTCATGTGAGTTATTATTATTATTACTATTCTGTTTATCCTTCAGGTTTCAGCCTCAGCCTCAGCCTCTAACTCTCCAGGAAGCCTACTCTGAATCACCAGGTTGGGATAAATATTCTCTCTTCTGGGCTCTCATAGCACCCAGTGTAAGCCCCACACAGTGCGTGACTCATAATAGACATTCAGAAAAGTAGGGGTTCCTAACCACGGGACCATAGACATTTAGAGAATCCACAGGAAGACTAAATTGCACTCAAAAGTTACCATATATGTGCATTTATGTATTTTTCTAGAACCAGTATTCATAGTTTTTGTCATATTCTCAAATAGTAAATGATCTCATCAAAGATCTACTTCTGAGTTGATGGTCAGTGAACCACCAAATTTCATTGCCTCCTTGTGAGCACTGCATTAGCCCTCCTTGGATGAGCTCTGTCCCAGAGGTATGTGTGTGGTTTAATGCCAAATTAGTGCCCACACTAACTCATTTCTTTAATGTATTTAACATCCCTTTATTGAGTGGCTAAAATACACCAGGAACTATGTTAAGCTCAGTGGGGGCTAAAGAGATAAGGTCTGAATATAGAGCAGAGCAAAGGCTTCACACCACTTACTCACATATAGCCATTATCTTCTATTTGTTCATAAACTCCTATAAAGACAGAACTCCTTGCTGTGCTTTCCTCTATATTTCCCTTCAGCTCTTAATGTGAACTTTTCATGTAGTTGATGCTCAGTAAAAAGCTGTTCATTTTGTGGTCATTTTTGTCAGAAGACAGGGCAGTGAGCTGAATTCCATCATATCCAGTTAACAAGGGGTTTGAGTGTACTTTCAGAAACTTGATTACTTATGATTTATGAAATGCCCAGAAAAAAAAAATTCCCCTGAATCAATGATTTGGCCCTCTCGTGAAGTTGAGTGGTTGTACCTATGTTGTGTTCCATGGGAAAAGTTAGGCTCCTGGGTAGGAACTAAAATTGCCATAAAAAGATATCTTAGGGCTAAATTTGTTACCATCAGAAGCCACAATAAAGCAAAAGGAATAATTCAGAGAGCAACAGGATTATACAAAACAAGGACAGCTTTTTGGAGAGAACTTCACACCCAGAGAAAGGAGGAAGGTAGAGGAGTGAGGGAATAGGAGAAAAGAAAACCTGTGTTGCCAGTGGCCTCTGAATGTCATTTTGGTTCTTTGTCAAATGGGAAATTGTTTCATTACAGTCAGTTGAAACTGTCTCTGAAGTGATAAATTCTAAACTCTTCTTCCTTCCTCTGCCTAATTCCTTTTGAACACATTGAATCATACCTAGCCTAGCTGAAAAAACAAATTACATTCCTTCTGCCATAAGTAGTATTCCTTAGAAGAATAATTGAAACCAGTCTATCATTCTCTAAACCTGCACGTTGTGCACATGTACCCTAGAACTTAAAGTATAATTTAAAAAAAGAAGAAGAATTGAAACCATATCTCAAAATATTTACCTTTTTTCCTCAGACCCTACTAAGACATCACTTTTATCCTTTCCGTTTTGCTAAAAAGACAGTTGGGGAAATACAAAAAATTGAATATTCAGATTCTCTTTTATGTGAATAAAGCTTTACCAAATCAGATTATTTGGGAATAGAATTTATCTGAATTTGCTCAGAGTCTAACTTTTACACAAAGGTTAAAGAAAAATAATTATATCAAGTATTTTGCACAAATGTAAACTAATTGCTAATAAACTGCTTTAGTAAAAAGACTGCCTTGGACAAGCTTTAATTAAGAGATATGACACATTTGTAATTAGAATATTATTTGTGAGAAGGCAGATGTAAAAAAAGAATGGCTATTTCAAAAAAGAGTTCATTCTGTTAAAGTAGACTTGGCATTCATCCTACAATCTTGTTTTACTATCTGTTTTTGCATGTAAAGATAAAACAAAGCCCAGTATTTTCCAAATGATCATAAATTCTAAATATGGGGGGGTGGGGTTATAAAAATGAGTGCTATGTTGTACACCTGAAGAAGAACTTGGAACCTAAATGTTCAAAGAATACATAACCATCCGTGGAAAACCAAGCTTCACATAAATGGCAACGTCTCATACTGGATCCCACTGACAGCTTTCCAAGTGTAAAATTCACATACAGGGGATGGGTGTGGCAAATGTTACAAACAGACAAATGCCTCACTGCTTATCTACATATATTTCTGTAATTCATTTCCAGTCTAGAACAAACAATGCCATCTATAGATATTCTAATTCTTTAAACATATAAATCACAGTTATTTTAAAGTCTGTATGTAATAACTCCATTACCCGAGGCCCTTGCAGATCTTTTCTATTACCTGTTGATTAACCTCAGTTTTGGGTCATACAGTCTTATCTCTTCCTATGCCTGATTGTTTTTGACTGAATGTCCAAAATATCATACGTGAAAAATTGTAAAACTAATTCGAGGCTTTAGATGAGGTTATCTTTCTCCAGAGATGATTCATATTTTTGTTTTGTTTTGTTTTGTGGCAGGCACTGAGAGTCTAAGGTCATGAACAACTCCATATCACTTTAACCCAATCAGATATTAAAATGACTATTTGCCAGGCTTCAGTCCCTGCAAGAGCTAGTCTATTTCTGATTTGCCTTTCCACCTAGGATGTTGCCCTTCAGAGTCTCAATCTAAAACCAGGGGCTTTACCAGAACCCTCCTCTTTGATGGACCCTGACCTTTAAATATTATCCCCTAGAATTGTAAACAGCTCAGCTATACCTTTGGAATCAAGAAGTATGTTGAAGGAGAAAGTGACACCAAATGTTAGATTAACCTCTCTGAGCTTCTCTCTTCTCTCTGACTGACCTTGAGTCCCCCAATTCTTCACTCCCTTGTTAGATCCCCAGTGCCTTAAAATGGACATTAGTTCTATTTTGTCCAGCTTTTCTCATTGCCCCCAGTTGGAGGGTTGGTCCAAACCAGCAGGATTGATTGATTTGGTAGACATGGCAGACACCATGCCTAAGGCCCTCAATATTTTTAGGAACCCAGAAATATATCTTAATATATTTTAAAAACAAAATAAAAAAGGAATTTTAAGTTGAAGATTTTTTAATATATAACATTAATATATCAATCTTTATACCAATGCAGTCATAAAACAATTTTGAATATTTTTGGGCCCATGAAGGCAAAAGTGCCTAGAGCCCACAAGAGTCATAATGTGCCCCTAAAAACCAGTAGTCTGCATTGCTAAAAGCAAAACTCTTCTGGGGATATTTTTAAACCGTCAATACTACTATAATCTCATCTCCACAACACTTCACACTTTACAAAATACCTGTTGTCCGCTATCTTGTTTGAGACTTCTAAGAATTTGGCGAGCTAAATGAGGCAGGTATTGGTTTACTGTTTTGGCAGAGAAGGTAAATGAGACACAGAGAGTTTAAATGATTTGCCCAAGGTCACACACCAAGTCAGTGACAGATTCAGAATTAGAGCTCGCTTCTGGAGACAAACGATATTTGAGAAATATGTTGTACAATATAGTCACAGACCCTGTGACTATTTTGAAAATAATATAACATGATAATTTATGAAAAATTTATGAAAACACTTCCTTACATCAATGAGCATACTGTTTTAGGAGTCATAAGGTCTGAGTTCTAATCCTGACTCAGCACTGATTTATTATGTGACCTTGAACAAGTCTTCTTTCCAGCCTGTCCCTCCTCATTAAAATTAGTACCTGGAGAGCACAACCTGAAATTCTCTACTGGCTCTATTTTCTTTTAAATTCAATGAGCATACCAAGCCAAAACACTCATCCTGGAAATTTTTTTAAAAGGATGCCAGAAGTGAAGTGACCCACTGTGATTCTCCATTCAACATAAATAGCCTACCTCATAATAGCCAGTCTTCTTTGATGTAACAAACCGAAGCGTATAGGGAAAAAGGAGCCACAACAATGAAACAAGACCGTGTCAAATAAATGCCATTTCCCCTATTGTCTGAAGGGTCTCAGAGACAAATCAATAAGTGTGGAGCCAGGTCCCTGTCCACACTGCCACTGCCTTTATTAATATTGCTTTATTCGATTTCATTAATATTGCAAATACTAGCAAACAATTTGTGTTTAAACCTTCCTCACTCTCTTTTACTAAGACATGACAGTTTAAAAGCAGAGTTGTATTTGTCTGAATCCCATATACTTAGATTCTAGAATAATCCTTGACAGCAAAACCATTTCCTAGCTAGCTAAGTGAGTTGTTCAGATCACATTTTGACCTAAGGAGGATATAGAGTACACAAGTGGAAATTAAACCCAAGGGACAGGGCTTTAATAGCTGCTGCCTAAGGTGATGGTTTTATACAATTCCATTCAGACCCCTGAAATTGCCCATGGTCATAAGATAGGGGAAATAACACTCCCCTGGGAGTTAGGACACCAGGGTTTAGGGCCTGCTGTGCCACAGACTGAATTGTTATTTAAGGTTAGTAAACCACTTTCCTTTCTAGACCTCCATCTCCTGTTTGCACAAAAAAAAGAGGTTACATTAATTATTTCTGGGACTGCTTTTAACTTTAAACATTTATGGTTCTGTCCTCAATTGGTATTGCACTATATGGGCTCTTTGCAGTCTTTCCCAGCTTCTGTGCCACCAGAATTGCTTATGCTCCCTATCTCTCAGTTTCACTCAGCGTTTCTGGGTGACACCAGAATGCTAACACTGCTAACATGGACTGCCCAACATTTTGCCAATTGTACTGCCCACATGGGGGGCTAAAAGGATTTTAAGAGCATCATCTACTGACAAGTGAAGATCTCTGGAGGTATTGGGGTCAGAGTGGAGGAAGGAAAGAAACACCTCAAGATACCGTGCTTCATTTTACGCAACACACAAGCCACATGTCTTACTTTCACACTATCAAAGCCTTGCTTTGTTAGGAGCACAATGCTGCTGGAGCACCTGGTAGCCCCTTTTCCAAGAACACATTTTCTTTCCATGCTGA
The DNA here is from genome assembly GCF_028885655.2 of Pongo abelii. Taxonomy (NCBI): domain Eukaryota; kingdom Metazoa; phylum Chordata; class Mammalia; order Primates; family Hominidae; genus Pongo; species Pongo abelii. The sequence continues at coordinate 134,914,612 of NC_072008.2, forward strand.
TTGCCCTTTATCTTCTGTAAGGCCTAGACAGCATGGACTGTCCACTGCCATGGCAGGGAACTGGGGCAGTTCCTGGAATGGAGATGTCCAAGATCATATACGTAAAGAATTGAGCAGGTCTGCAACCACTAATGGGGCTGCAATGCTGAAGCAAACTGCAGTAACAGTGCAGAAGATGAAGGGGAGGAGGAAGGGAAGAAAAGGCAGGGAGCGGGAGGGAGATAGGGAGGTGAGCAGAGTGGAGGGGAAAAAAAGAAAATGGTGTAGAGAAATATGAAAGCAAACATGAACTTGATTCTCTGTTAATGAATTTAAATACCTCTTTATGTTCAAATTAAGGGATTTATTAAATGCAATTTTCTAAACCAGAAAGTTGATTGTAAAGCATATTAAAAGTGTTTAAAATTTCGACAGGAAAATAACTCATTCCTGGCACACAGCACTAGACCATGTATTATTCTCTTTCAGATTTTCAACTGATTGCTACAATCACTTTAGGCAACTGGCTGTTTTGAGGATTGGTAGTAAGGCCTCCAGTGCTTCATGTAACTTGTATGTGTATTGTAAAATTACTCAGTGGATATATGTTCAATCTAGTAAGGGGTGCTTTTATTTTCTTTCAAGGCCTCTGTCTGCTTTAAAGGTGGTGGATCCAATAATATAGGGATTCACATATGGAAACGAGTTAATGAGCTTCACTCTTCCACATCTTCCAGTGCTATATCAGTGCCCCCATAGCCTGATGCTCTGGGCAGCTACCTGGCTGATCTGCTCCTCAGTCCAATTCTGCTTTCAGAGAATTCCAAGCACATTACCTCCGCTGCATGATACTTTTCTGAATGGGCAGTATAGTCTAGTTAAAAGAGTATGTGCTTTGGGATGGGCACAGTGGCTCACACCTGTAATCCCAGCATTTTGGGAGGCCAAGGCGGGCAGACCACCTGAGGTCAGGAGTTCGAGACCAGCCTGGCCAACATGGCAGAACCCTGTCTCTACTAAAAATACAAAAATTAGCTGGGCGTGGTGGCAGGTGTCTGTAATCCCAGCTACTCGGGAGGCTGAGGCAGGAGAATCACTTGAACCTGGGAGGTGGAGGTTGCGGTGAGCCGAGCTTGCACCACTGCGCTCCAGCCTGGATGACAGGGTGAGACTCTGTCTCAGAAAAAAGAAAAAAAAAGAGTATGTGCTTTGGACAGAAATAGACTTGAAGTTCAATCGAACTTCTCCAATACTTTTGCTGTGCAGCATTGGGCAAGTAAAGGATGATTATTCATACTTTGCAAGGTTCTTGTAACCATTAAATGAAATAATGAATGTAAAGCCCCTAGCACAGAGTAGGTATTCAAACAATGCTAGTTGTCATGATAATTATTATAACAACAATAGTAAATATTGCTGATGCTATTTTGTTATCCTCTCACCAGCCTGGTTCACTTGTTCATGTGGCCTACAGTTAGGTCAGCCTCAAAGCCTCTGCCTTACCAGATGGGGATTGCTAGTTTCCAGATCCCCTCTCTACCCACTCGTACCATCCTACTACCCACTGTGTGCTCGAGGCTTATGTTCTGACAGACAAGCCAGCCACAGGCCAAAACTCACCAGCAGGGACAAGGGACTAATGGCCCTACCAGCTGTAGCACCTAACCCCAGGGAGGAAAGAAAAATGAGGGCGCCAAATATATAAATGGCCCCTGTCTGGACAGCTCATGAGAATTATCAGTTAAGGACTGAGGATGTGTTGTGTGCTCATGTCTTCTTGGTTATGGGAATGATGGTTGTAATGTAGTATATCACGCTTAATCACTTCAGCCCATCAATTACCTGCAAGGGAGAAGAGAAAGCATGGCCTGTTGCCAAGAGAGACCTATAACTGATGGTCACCTGAACAGCATAGATCAGGTCTTGCATCAAGTATGAGCAATTAGAAAGAAAGTTGCACTAGAAATAGGCAGGTGCTATATCAGGTTGGACTCTCTTTCATTTCAGAATTTGACCTTAGCCTTGCAATATGGCAAGGCCCTATTTTATATACTTATGGGCAAATTCACCCTCACTTAGGAGGGGTTGGGCAGTCACCTTCAGGCCTCAGGTAGAAAGGCTCCTGCCCCTTAGAAAATCTTTGGCCCTAAGGTTTCACCTTAAGTCATGCCTTTGGAAGGAGTTGCTGAGAAATAAGAGATGCTACATATTAAGATTTGCCCTCATCCATTCCTCTAAAGCTAACAAGCCAGGCTGTGCAATAAACTCCTATCTGTTACAGTTATCTATACTAGGGCATTAAAGGCTCATGGCCAGAATCCCATGGCAAGCAATGTACTCTTAGATTCCAATTCCCTACCTTGACTGATATCATCATGTCCCATTAAATGTTGTCACTTGATACCTGAGCCATCATGCCACTACTTTCTTAGCCTTATCTTTCCTTTTCCATCTTTGCTATCTCCTTTCTCCTTGGTCCTGGGCCTTTTCCCACTCCATTATTCACCAGTGTGACAATAGATAGGACAAGGTCTCAGCCCAGGCAGCAGTAGCAACTTGAGGGCATAAAATTCCCTTATAGAGTTCTTTCAGCTTCTATCACATAGACCTCCTGTTTTCCCTCCTGGGGCTACAAGCTCCTTGAGGGCAGGAACCATGAGTTACAACAGTAACTGCTACAAAGTGTCATGGTAAGCCTTACCAGTAAATCAGAGATTTCACATAAGCACTTCACAGCTCCCAACATGGAGTGAGTATTCTATCATTGTTAGCTGCATCAACTTCATTCTCATTTCTAGTCACATTCCCAGCACCTAGTACAGTGCTTGGCACACTAAAGGGACTAAATACGTATTTATAGAGCCACAATCATATATCTAAAAACCTTGGGTCCATAAGTGCTTCAGAATTTAGAATGTTTTCAGATTTGAGAAAGATAATGTGGGCTATATACTATAAATTGCACCCCCAACAAGATCTGGGTTATCACCTCATAATTTAACACATTAATATATCTGTAGTGGATCACATAAATACTCACTTCATGTTGCATTAATAAAGAATATAAAATGCCTCATATATTAGATAAGGACAGATTTTGCTGTCAGTGAGTTGGGGGACCAAATTTACCATAGAGAGAGAGAGAGACAAAGCTCAGGTTTCAGACCTTGGATTTTGGAATTGTGAACAGGAGATTGTAGATCTATATTGAGTATATACATGAGTGAAAAAGGACTGTCTTCAGCCTCAGCACCCCTTTTGGAGTAGAGAGATGTTGCTAACTATTCCCCTCTAACACCTTGATCCAGTTTGCCTTCTGTGTTTTACATCAAAATTGAACAATGTACACTATATAGTAATGAATGCTCCCTATTCAATATAATTTCTAAGGGGACCAGTTCTCCTACCTTATCTCATTCACTTAGCTTCAAATAATACACTGAGAAAGGATAGTGGGTGCATTTGTAGAGCTGGCAACTCTGCACTCACAGGGCTGCGACCTTGGGCGAGACTCTTTACCTCTCCCTTAGTTGCAATCTCCACATCTATAAAATTAGGAGTGGTAAATTTAGGGAGTGGAGAGCTAATACTTAATGAGAAGCTTCTAGGGTATGATTACAGTCCCTCACAGATGAGGGAAGTGAGGCTCAAAGAGTTATAAAACCCCAGCCCTTTCCCCTTAGTTGAGAAACACTTGAGAAAATAGAAGGGGAAAATCTAAAAACGAGCCAAAGCACTAGCTAATACACATACTAAATAGTATAAAGATGATAATATTGTAACAAATTACAAACCTGATGCCTCTGCTACCTGCTAACTTTTTATACCACACCAGCCTGTAGCAAGGGCAGAGTGTAAAATTAACAACTAGAAGGGGAAACCAGTGAGATGGAAACACCTAAATATGTGGGAGAAGCAAAGACCACTTAATTGCAGAGATCCAAGATGCTATATTTTACTCCAGTTGAAAATGCAAATGATGCCATCATCAACTATTCCTTGGCAATATTTCTTACTATTCACAGTGCAGTTGTGTGGTCTGAAAACAATTTATACTGAACAAAAACTAGTGCTTCTTTGACTGATTCTGATATTGGATTCTTCCCTTCGCCTCCCCCAAACACAATCTCTTCTATGAATACACAGTGAGTCAATCTGGTATATCTTGATGGTTGAATAAGCTCTTTGATTTTTGAATTATTTTGAGATTAACTGAATTTGAAACATGGGCTGCCTGCAATGTCTTGCTGGCACAAACAGATGAGCTTTGTTATTGACAGAGAAGACTTGCAAACGACATTTTTTATCATTATTCGCCTGTGCGGAATTCGTGTTCGCTTCAGCCTGGCCCAGCTGCCTGGATGAACACTTCGAGGCCAGGTTCAAAAGTGCAATTTACAATCTTCTCTCTCGACTTCTGTGACCTGCCGCACAGTACAGGGTGACTCTTCAGCCTGAGAGAACAGACGTATTTTTTTGCCACAATCAATGAACATTGTCCATTATATTAGGGTTTTTGAGAACTTTCATGATGTCCCAAGTTGAATCAAAATGTCACTGCTTCAAGGGTTTGTATGTGAGCCCTACAATCCTGTTCTTGGTCCCAAAGGAAACTTAGCAATTTCATATCGGCCTTAGGGCCTCAGTCTGTGGACTACAAGATAATCAAGCATTCTTTATCTATTTCTTATTCTCTTAGTAACTCCCACTCTTCCTCATTTCTCCTCTTTTCTCCCTCTATTTATTCTCTTAAAACCACACTTTGCTATCTACTTAAAAGAATTACGTGTCTATCAACACTGCCACCTCTAACAATCTATAATCTCTTCTTTGTCTCTCACTCCTAATTTTGATGCTCTCTTCGTTTTCGTATTCCTTTTGGGCCAGCTTTTCCTATCGTTTAGTTGTTCTTCAAATTCTTTTCTCCAGTTTATCATTCCCTACTTTCATGTTAACAAAAAGTTCACTTGGCCTGTCCTATAGACATTGGCACAACACATATGAAAGCACCCATGGGATAGGCACAACAACTAGTTGGTTTATACAGTCACTGTCTTAGTCTGCTTTCTATTGCTATAACAGAATGGGCCACAGACTGGGTATTTATAAAGAAAAGAAGTGTATTTGGCTCATGGTTCTGGAGGCTTGGAAGTCCAAGAGCACAGTGTCATTATCTGGCGAGGGTCATCTCATGATAGATAGGAGATAAGGCAAGAAATCACATGCAAAAGAGACCACAAGAGCAAGCCAAGCTGACTTTTAAAACAACCTGCTTTCTTGGGAACTAATGCACTCCCATGATAATAACATTAATTTTTTCATGAGCTCTTCACCCTCATGACCCAACCACCTCTTAAAAACCCCACCTCTTAATATTGTTACACTGGCCATTAAGTTTCCGACATATGAATTGTTGAGGGAATCATTCAAATCATAGCAGCCACCTACTAGGAATTCTGCTTTAATGCATAGATAAGAATGATTTTAAATGACTATGCAGTAATTCGAAGAAGCTGGTGCTTCTGAAGTGCTCACACTTTTTGCATTTCTATTATACTGAGCAAACCCTATGTACCAAATGTTTATAGGACCAGTTGTGAGGACACAATTGTGAAGAAAGACAAGAAAGTGAGAAAGGAAGTGAGAAAGCAAGAAAGTAAGCAAGAAAGCAAAAGAACAAGGGAAGGAAGGAAGGAAGGAAGGAAGGAAGAAAGAAAGAAGGAAAGAAAGAAAGAAAGAAAGAAAAGAAAGAAAGAAAGAAAGAAAGAAAGAAAGAAAGAAAGAAAGAAAGAAAGAAAGAAAGCCAGCCAGCCAGCCAGCCAGCCAGCCAATAGGCCACCTCAGAAAAGTCCATTGGGAAGCAAGCCAGCAATCAGTCAGCCAGCCTTTAAGCATGATGACAAGAAAGAGGGCAGCCCAATTACAAACACAACAATCCTAAGACCTACTAAAACTCCAACCCTTCCAAATCACTCCATCTTTCTCAAATTCAGAGTCAGGAAGAGTAGTGATGCCCCTGGGCAACTGACAAACAGTAATCTTGCATATTCCCATAAGGCCTCTGTGCCACCACTGCTGCCCAACTAATCTGCAGACCACTGCAAAATACTTCCTCCTTATCATCTTCGCTGTCAATCCCAATAAGCCCCAAGCTAAAATCAGTGAGGAGAAATCCTCCTTCTCCACCAGTTAGATTCTGCCTTTAGCTAACACGGCAGCAATTACTTATGCTCCTAGGGTTACACATAAACTCTGTAGATATGACTATTTTTGCAATTATCTTTACCATTAGTATAATTGCAAGCAGCTTAAGGCAAGAGCTGTGTCATTTATGTATCCCCTGGTGCCTCTAACATGATGCCTATCACACAGTAGATGCCCAATAAATATGCACTGGATTGAGTTGTATCAATCAGCACCACTATCCACATTAAATTATTCTCCTGTTTTCCACTTTATACACTATAGACATCTGCAGCCCTTTCCTTCCATTTGGTCTTTGCTTTATTGCTAAAGACAAGAATGAAACTATCACTTTAAATCCAGTGGCCTTCCCCTTATTGAAGGCTCATCATCTACAAGGATTTTCTCTCCCACTGATACCATATGAGGAAACAATTAGCAATATTTTTTCTGATGCCAGCAAATGACCTCAGTATTAATCTTATCAGGCTTGCCTCTTTGGGGAGTTTATTCAGAAATCAATTCAGATTACATTATAAATCAAAAAGAAGAAAAAAAGCAATTCCTAGCTTTCTATTCTACCAATGCAAATGTATCAGTTAGGTAATATTCTGATTAAAATGTCAGGACTATGTCACAAATGATCTAATTTTCTTTTTCAGCTGTATACTTAATTTGCTAATCTGTTGAAATCATTTGTTCCAATAACTGCTTCTGTATTTCCTGTCTGTTTCCCCGATTATAATTTCACATATTCTATTCCTCCAGGATACTGGACACATGGAACATTATCTTCATTCTTGCCTATGTGCTTGCCACCCAATAATGGGTACACTTTCAAAATTCAAACTCAGTTCCTAAATTAGGCAGTTCATTAAACATATCCATTGGAAAATCCATTTTCTTCATCTTCCTTTCAGCATCACCCAATGAAGGTGGCTAACCTGATGACCTGCATAACTTATCTCTAACCCCTTACTTTCTTGTGTACATACAAACTCAGAGTATAAAGGCCCCAATTGGTTGTTGTCAGTGCACTAAATTTAGCAAATTTTCAGCCAGGTTTCATCTAGCTATTCATCTGGATGTCCATGACCTCCATGACTCTTTCCACAATGTATTCTATTTCAAGATTGAAATGAGCCCAGAGTACACAAAGACATAAAATCTTAATTCTCAGAGTTGTCTAATTAGTTGGTAATGATCCTGTTTATACAGCTCCCATAACCTTTATTTCTGCTGAGGTCGCTTTTTCTTCAACCTCTTGGCCTCTGACATATAGCACATTTCACTTCCCAAGTCTTATCAGAGGAGTCTATTTTTTATCGATCTGTATATTCTTTACCTTCTCTGATCAATGTCACACAAAACTATATCAGCCCTTGTGGAGCCTAGTCCATTTTTTAGTAATTTTTATCCATTTACTAAGCAATATATTTGTTAGGCAGCAAGTATTTCATATAATAACTTGATAAAGACTTCCCAGTCCATGTTACATGAGAATCCTGGATGGAATAGCTCAGCCACTGAAATATTTTGACCCTGGTACTATGATATGACTTATGCCTTAATGAGATTAAATTGGCTGCTGTAAGCAGAGTAGAACATAAATGGGTAGAAACAGAGAGACCAACTAAGAGGCTCTTTCAAAAATCCCGGTGAGAATAGATTATGCTTTGGAGCTAAATGGTAGCAGTAGAGGTGCTGAGAATGGTCAGATTCTGAATGTATTTTGAACATAAGAGCAAGATTTCATGACAGATTGGTATATGAGAAAAAGAGAAGAGTTACAGGTGATGCCAATATTTTAGGAACGAGCAACTAGATAAATAGAACTGTCAATTATCAAAATAGGAAAGAATAGGTTTGGAGTAAGATTAGGAGTTGGATTTTGGATATGTTAAATTTGAAATGCCTTTCAGAAATCCAAGGGAAAATGAACATTAGGTAGTTAGCTATTTGAGTCTGGGCTTCAGGGAAGGATCTGTTAAAGATATAAATTTATGATCAGTCAGTATACAGATGGTGATTAAAGCTATGTGACTGGATGAGATTGTCAAGGGAGTGAGGATAGAGAAGTCATCCAAGGAGTGAGCCTTAGTACACTCCAACAATTAGAAGTCACGGAGGTAAAGGAGAACCAGCAAAGATTGCTAATGAGTGGCTGAAGAGAAAGTAGGACAGAACACTACCTTGGCAATCAGGTGAATAAAGTGCTTAAAAAAAACAGAGAACAATCCACTGTAACAAATGCTGCTAAAAGGTGAAGAGATGAAGACTGAGAGTTAACATTGGGTTTGGTGATTTATTGATTATTGGTGACCTTGGTGAACCATGTTAGTGAAGAGGTGAGTATAAAAGCTTTATAAGAGGGAGTTGAGGAGAGGAGTTGCCCAGAATCTATATCCTGTCCTAATAGTGTCCCAGTTTTGGAGAAAACATTTATCTTCCATTGTGGGTAGCCTTAGCAGGAGAGTCATTCTTAGTTTCACCTCTCCCTCCCACCTCTCACTGTGAATACTCAGGAGTCTAGATCCTTCTTCCACCAGCCCCTGATATAGCCAGGGAGAAATCTTGTGACAAATGCAGCCAATCAAATATTCTACAAAAGGTTTGAATTTTTAGTAAAAGAAACAAGAAAACAGAAGTCAGTATTTGGTTGTGGAAGTAGAGGCAGCAGCTCAGCCACATCGTAATCCAGCTATTTCTGTGATGACGCAATGTTACTATATTCACCAGAGCGTCTTTAGTTCCCTCTCTTTGTAAACCTCATTTTCCAACCTCCCTTCAGTTATAATGAGTCCCCGATGTTCTTTATAAATATCTCTTTTCATTTAATGTAGCCTGAGTGTGTTTCTGTTGCTTGCAGCCCAGAACTCCAACTTCCACCATAGTACAACCTCAACAGGATGCCAGGCCACTAGCTAAAGTGGCAAAAGTTGTCAGGGAAGCTTACACTCTAGAGAATCAGACACAATCTTTCCAATGTCAAGAGGCCAAGAATGGCCGGGCACAGTGCCCCACACCTGTAATCCCAGCACTTTGGGAGGCAGAGGCGGACAGATTACTTGAGGCCAGAAGTTCGAAACCAGCCTGACCAACATGGTAAGGCCCCGTCTCTACTAAAAATGCAAAAATTAGCCAGGCGTGGTGGTGCTTGCCTATAATCCCAGCTACTCAGGAGGCTGAGGCAGGAGAATTGCTTGAACCTGGGAGACGGAAGTTGCAGTGAGCCAAGATCACACCACTGCACTCCAGCCTGGGTGACAGAGTGAGACACTGTCAAAAAAAAAAAAAAAAAAAAAAAGGCCAAGGGTCAGGAATTTTTTTTCCTTGAAATTTTTGCTCAAATAGCAACAAAATTGGCTTAGAACTGAGTGCATTGTCTACTATACTGTTCAGTAAATATGGATTATACTGAGTAACTGTTTTGCTATACAAGACTTTTTCACCTACTCTTTTTCTTCAACAAATTCTTTTTCCAGATGACATTTCAAATACTCTTGATGGAGTAAAGTGTATAGTTAATCCTTTAAAGAAAGAAAGAAAAGGGAAAGAAAAACTATGTTTACTTAGGATCAATCAGAAATGAAGATAAAGTAGCTCTGGAGTGGCAGCGTTGATCAGTAGGAAAGAAAAATCAATTTACATAGGACATTCCAAGGCCACATTAAATGTGCATTGCAGGCTAAACCTATGGTTTAAACTATCTATCTTAACTTCATTTCCTGGGACTACACATCTCCATATAGATCCTAGAACAGTTGCTGTCAAATCTGGTGACCATACCCAAAGACCCTAACTTAGTAGGTCTGCGCTCTAAACTCCAAGCTTCCTGAGGGCAGTTCTCAACAGAATGCCTGACCCATGGTAGCAATTCAGTAACTATTTGGTGAAAAAATAAATAACTTGAGTTTTTAATATTCTCTGGAAAAGAAAGGTAAGTTTTCTTTGAATTTTTGAGGCACGATCATTTTTTAATTTTTTGAGAAAATGTTTCACAGAGTTTGTCACTAACTCAGAATAAGTCATAATTGGTATTTTGTTGACATGAACATGGTAATTGATTACTTCTTCCCAGCTTAAGGCAAAAGATAAATACTTTTTAAAGCCAAAGTAATTCTTTTTTTGCCCTATGTGTGAACCAGCAGGTATAGAGGACAGCACTGCTGTAGGACAACAATAGATAAAATAGGCATCACTTTTTAAATTCTTACTATATGCTAGGAACTATTGTAAGTGCTTTATATATGGTACGAATGATCTAGCTCAAGCATGAAGAAGAAAATCTACACGGGAAAAAAGATGAGGGATAACAATGATTATTATACTACAAAAATAATTACAACAATAATAATACTTCTTGAGCATTTACTATGTGCGAAGCATTGTTCTAAGTATTTTGTATGAATTATCTCAGGTAATCCTCACAACAACCCTATAAAGTAGGAACTATTATTATTCCCATTTTACATATATGAGAAGCAACCCTTTGAGATATTAAGTGACTTGCTCAAAAGGTTACAGATAGAGAGTGGTGAAATCAGGTTTCAAAGCTAGACCTATATGATTCCAAAACCTAAATAAACTCCTACCCATTCCACTACATTGCTTCCCTTTTAGGAGAGCTTTCATTTCATCCTGAATCTGACTGTATTGATTCAAATAAGACAATATGTAGAAAATAACTTTATAAATAGTACAATGCTATAGAAATAGAAGTGGTTATTGTGATTATTAATTTGTTTTTTTTTTAACATTTATTGAGTTACTGTATAGACACTATAGATGGTGTTGGATGCAGAGGATACAGCTGTGAGCAAGACAGGCATGGCCTGTAACCTTAAGGAGCACACAGTCTAGGGGATGAGCAGATATATAAACAAAGAATTACAACAATATGGGGAAGGCAAAATGAGAGATGTATACACAATCATTATGGTATTATGGGACCACACAGGAGATATTAGCCTACTTTGGTGGTGGAGAGGGCAGACGGACTATTTCCTAAAGAAGACAGACCTGGCCAGACACGGTGGCTCACGCCTGTAATCCCAGCACTTTCGGAGGCCAAGGCGGGTGAATCACTTGAGGTCAGGAGTTCCAGACCAGCCTGGCCAACATGGTGAAACCCCGTCTCTACTAAAAATACAAAAAATTAGCTTGGCAGGGTGGCAGGCACAGTGATGGGCACCTGCAATCCCAACTACTCGGGAGGTTGAGGCAGGAGAATCTCTTGAACCTGGGAGGCGGATATTGCAGCGAGCCAAGGTCATGTGCCATTGCACTCCAGCCTGGGCAGCAAGAGCGAAACTCCATCTCAAAAAAATAAATAAATAAAAATAAAAATAAAAAAGAAGATAGACCTAAGCTGAATCTTAAAGATCTGTCAAATCATACAGATCAATTAGGTATAGGGAGAGAAAGGCATTCTAGACTAAGTGGTAGTATATACAAAGTAGAAAAGCAAGAAATGGCATGGCATAAGGAAGGAATAAAATACATTTCTAAGGTAAAGCTGGAAAAGTAGGCAGGATACGGACATGGAGGGCCTTATATGTCATATGAATTATGTTTAGCTTTATTCAGTAGGTAACAGGGAAGCTTTGCACAGTTTTAACCAAATAAATGACAAGGTCAGATTTCATAACAGAAAGGTCTGCCTGGTAGTTGCATGGAGAATGTACTGAAGGGCAGAATATCAGAGGTCTATTGGGAAACTACTATCAGTTCAGAAGTTAAAATGAGAGACCATTAGTAGGGATAGAGTAGAAAGGACAGATGCAAGAAATATGTAGAAGAGAAAGCCAACTAGACATAGTGATTTATTAGATGTAGAAAGTGAAATAAAGAAAGGAGTATAATATGACTTTTCAACTGGGTAACAAAACAGGACATCAGAAGAAGGAACAGATTTGATGGGAAGGAATGATGAGCTCCATTTTGGACATATAGAGTTTGAATTGCCTGTGAGACATCCCGCTGAAGATACTGGCAGGCCATCAAATATATAAGGCTGACATTTCAGGGAGATGTTGGGGCTAAAAATACAGATCTGGGAATCATCATCACGTAGATTATGAGTGGACAATTCCTGGTAAGAGGGCTGACTTTTGCAAGTGGAGTTTCTGTGGATAATGACAGCAGAAGCCAATTTACAACAGAAGGAAGAGGGAATAGAGGTGTGAAGGTGGAGACAATAAGTGTAATCTACTTAAGAAGTTAGGATGAGAAGAAAAAGAATGAAAGAATAGGACTGTGGAAATCAAGGAAGAGATTTTATTTGTTTTTAGAATAGGAAAGATTTATGTTACATGTTACTTACAATCTCTTTCAAGGTCACCATTAAGATGGCAGCTTATTGGCAATGGGCCAGTCAGATCCCTAGTAGTAGATCATAGGAAAGAAGCCAATGTCCCCAATATTCTGAAAAACTTAGTAATGATAATTCTGAAAGATGAAGTTGACAGAAAGGGAGAGTAATTATTTATGAATAAGACAAACAAATTGGTGATCCACTTATTGGTAATTTTGGATTGCTAATAAACGTTTAACAAAAGGGGGTTCAATAACTCAACACCACTTTAAGCCAAAAAATATTTTAAAGCTGTCTGTAGCTGCTCATAAATTGAATTGTGTAGCATGTGATTGACTTCCTGCCAAGAACATTTGCTTTTTCCAACTTAGTCTGCTTTATCTAGATACAGCAATTATTTCATTTTGGCAAAGACACTTATTTGAAATCAACACATACCAACCCCCACATTTTACCCCTTCTGAATTGTCTTCATCTCCCATTGTCTGCCTAATAAGTCTGTTAATGAAAAGGTCTCTACAGTAAAGGCCTTCCAGAAAACATTTGTCTCCAGATAGAGGCTCACTAGAGGGGAGCCATAGTACTGGTCACACTGGGTCTGGTACCCAGAGAACAAAGGGTGATTCAGCCAAGCATCTAATCTACCTGCAAGAAGATGGTAACTGCTGCTCTTCCAAACCCCATCCCAGGTTCTGAGCCTAGTCACATCAGGTCACATAAATGGGGCAGGCAGTATTGGAAGGACTGTAGCAAGCCATACCACCTTGATATAGTCCTGATCATTTGTTGCCACAAGTTAACAGTCACTTCTGCATCCATCTCCTGACCTCATGGAGCAGGTTCCAGATAAGAGTACAGCTTGCTCTTATCTAGAGCAAGAAATAGAGGACTATTTCTTAGTATTCACAAACCCCCCAAATACCAAATGACACCTTTTGGTTCCATGCAGAAAAAAGGAGGGTGCTCTTCTCCCCAGGTGTGTATTGTATTTTATCAGCTGGACCCAAAACAGAATTATTAGTATTCGGTCTCACAAAGATGCTTCTAAAAACAACTTCAGCTTCTGTCTGTAGTTTTTAGGTACATAGGGACTAAGAAAACCAGTCCATGGGATCAGTAAGGGCAACAGACCCCATAATTGCATTAGCTAACATATTTGGAGGTAATTGTCAGACACTGTTTTAAATGTTTTGTATATATTGATAGATTTAATTTTTTTCTATAACCCAATGAAGTTAGTACTTATCTGCATTTTTCATGTAAGGAAAGACAGTCACAGAAAGGTTAGATAACTTGCCCAAGATCACTTAGCAAGTAAGCGGCAGAGTCAGTATTTGAATCCAGGTAGCTTGCATTTAGAATCTATGCTCTTAGTTGAAACGATCTATTGCCTTTCTGGGCATACTGCCCTTGCCATTAACCATTCTCTATCTCTGATCCCTAGTCACCTAAACACAGCAGCCTACTTCTCTTAGGTCTCTTTCCTGTTAGATGCTTCAGTTAATGTAGTTTGATACTGTGTGAGCCACTGATTCAGCACACAGCTAGATTATGAATCCAAGATCAGGCTTAGCTAGGATATCCTGCTATACTTAATTGAGATAATGTATATAAAGAACCCCAAAGCAATGTTTGGTAAATAGCAAGCACTCAAAAATATTCATTTTCTAGATTTTTAAAAACAACAAAAAAAGAACCATCCAGTGCCCAGGCAGGCCAAAAAAGAAGATAGCTAATCAGTCTGGAACTATGATTTCAAGGAGTTGAGAGGAAGAGGGCAATCAGGTCATTCTAGGTGGTCCCTCTTACTTTTGTTTCAACTCCTCCCTACTCATCCACACACAAATGGTGCCAGGGGTAAGGGCAATCTGAGCCTTTCCCAGGCCTGAGGCTCAATCTATGTTCCCTTAAGAAGATTCAATGGAGCAACAGGAAATTTGCACAGAGAAAGAAGGTGGGGAGAGAGAAGAAAATTGACCCAATCAGTAACAAGAACTCTTCTGTTATACAAAGCAAGCCTCCATAACTACACTCTTGTAGGATTAAAATAATGAAACCTCAGCTTTACCAATCATTCACATCTTAATAGGAATGATCCTTTCCAAAAGGTGAGCTCACTATAGGTTGGCTTCCTGAAAAGTAGGCAATAGTTGGGGGATCTGATGACCTAAGGTTGAAAGAGAAAGAGCAATAAAAACAATCTTCCCAAGCTTCATAATTTTGTCTAATGCTTGGTACACAATTGGCTCCTATCACAAGTAGGGCCAACAAATCCATTAGGCATAGTAGGCACAGGGCCTGGGGTCCACAAAAAAAAAATGTTTTGCTTTGCTCTAAAATAAGAAGAAATAATTAACTCTGAGGTAGAAAAAAGTGTTTTAATATATAATATCAATATATTCATTCTTATACCAATACAATTATAAAATATAATTTTAACATTCTTGTGGAAGAATAGGTAAATGAAGGCAAAAATGCCTAGGGCTCATAAAAGTCATAATATGGCCCTGGTCCCAGGTTGTGTTTCCCTGGAAGTAGAGACCGAGAAAGAGTTTAGCGTCCAGGATGGTTATTAAGGAGTACCTGCAGTGGCAGCACTTGTAGAAGAGAAAGAAAGGAAGCTGAAAGGAACAGAAGGAAATGTCAAGCTGCACTGCAAGCTTAAGGACAGACTTGGCCAACCCCACAGGGAGCTCTGGAGCTAGAATGGCCCTTCAGAGTCGTTGCAGGTTGGGCTGGGATGATCAGGCCTTTTTATCCCCCACCTTGGATATGGATGCTCCAAGAAGTAGTGTGGCCTAGGGTGAGGTGACCCCGTGCAGCTGACGTAAATCTTGAAGGGACTGGCAGCTGGAGCTGTCTGTTAACCTGATTCTCAGTATCTGTGCAGCATAGTCCCTCCTTGAAGAAAGAACTGACTGGTGCCTCATACCATCCCCCTGTATCTATTATACTCACTGTGGAGGAAGAGCCTTCAGTGGGAAGGAGTCAACACCAACTACCTCTGCTGGCTGAAAGCAGGGCCCAGTGGCATTATAGCCCCATTTCCTTCCAATCTGTTAAGAACAGCCACAGGAAAGACATCATAACTTACATCAAATACATTATGTAGAGCATTTATTTTTATCTTAGTCTACAGCCCTTGAGTTATTTTTATCACCTTTTAAAAAAGAAAATTCAGCTCTCCCTGGCCGTCTCATCAATTTGTCAGGTTTGAATTCTGAAATCTATATATCCATATAAAATTTACACCCCTCCAAGCATATTTTTATCCCCATATAAAATTTATGTCAGCAGTGTTTTGCCAATATGGCTACCATAAAAGTTTTGTTTAGACCAAGAGAGTGAGCTCTATATGTCGTGGATAACAATTTCCTTGGTACAGAACAGTCAATGATATAAGTTATAGGATAGAGTGCCTGGATCACTGCCTTGTGTACACTTTTACTAGCATAAATGCATTCATCTTCTGATTAGATACAAAATGGGCCAGGTACCATCTTATCTACATTTCCTTTCCCACATCTATATTGCATAGGTAGCAAGACCCAGAGAAGGGAAGAAAATCAGCATCAACCCAAATAGAAGAGTTAATTGAATAAGACCTATTTGAGGAAAGGAAAAGACAGAAGAGGAGGGGTTGCACTTGGGAATGCGGACTAAAGTGGAGGTTTTAGGAAATACTATCTATTGATTTCTCAGTCACAAGTGGTGGAAGCAAGATCTTTGCTAGATTTTTAAAAATTATCATTATTATTATAACAATCATTTGAGGAAAGAAACAATAACATAGAAATGCTTATTTTCTTCTTTAGCAAAATGTCCATCACTTCCCACTTGGCTCGTCTTCTCCCTAGATTTGATTATTCAGAGATAACTTATGAAAGGCAATTTCAAACTCTGTATAGTACCTTGCTCATTTTCCCAAGTATTTCTTTTAATGGGTTTTGCACGTACTGGGTTTCAGATTATGTAATCATAGGCAAACTCCATGATCTGACTCTAGCAATTGACAGATACAGATTTGATTATACAATCATGAATGGTTAGGGAAATCTTTTATTCTTCTTTCAAACCCATAATTGCCTGAGCTTTCCTTTGCAGCTGGCTGCCTCTCGGCAACCCAGTTGGGTTTCATTTTGCAGACTACTAACTCCTAATCACAAACTCCAGTTTTTGTGATGGGGAAAACAACCATGCAGCACCAAAACAACAACAAGGACCATTCTTTTCTAACATAGAAATTTGTCCAAATACCAAATCCTATTTCTGCATCACAAAGGCCATCTCCATCTGGGCTTTGCATGGCCCACATATTCTATATTAAGGAAATTCACTATGAGAAAATCTAGATTTATAAAGTATTAGGGTAGGGATTATTTGAATAGACATAAGTAAGAGGGTGGAAATACACAGGAAATATCAATTCATGTATTTGCTTTAAATAAAGGATTTCATAATGGTCCTCTTGAGCATCAACTTCCCCAATATTCACACTTGCTACACTTAAGTACACCCACATTTCTCAACTGCTCAATGAAATAGAAGAGGCTACAAACAAACGGAAAAACATTCCATGCTCATGGGTAGGAAGAATCAATATTATGAAAATGGCCATACTGCCCAAGGTAATTTATAGATTCAATGCCATCACCATCAAGCTACTAATGACTTTCTTCACAGAATTGGAAAAAACTACTTTAAAGTTCACATGGAACTAAAAAAGAGCCCACATTGCCAAGTCAATCCTAAGTCAAAAGAACAAAGCTGGAGGAATCACACTACCTGACTTCAAACTATACTACAAGGCTACAGTAACCAAAACAGCATGGTACTGGTACCAAAACAGAGATATAGACCAATGGAACAGAAGAGAGCCCTCAGAAACAATGCTGCATATCTACAACCATCTGATCTTTGACAAACCTGACAAAAACAAGCAATGGGGAAAGGATTCCCTATTTAATAAATGGTGCTGGGAAAACTGGCTAGCCATATGGAGAAAGCTGAAACTGGATCCCTTCCTTACACCTTATACAAAAATTAACTCAAGATGGATTAAAGACTTAAACATAAGACCTAAAACCATAAAAACCCTAGAAGAAAACCTAGGCAATACCATTCAGGGCACAGGCATGGGCAAGGACTTCATGTCTAAAACACCAAAGGCATTGGCAACAAAAGCCAAAATTGACAAACGGGATCTAATTAAACTAAAGAGCTTCTGCACAGCAAAAGAAACTACCATCAGAGTGAACAGGCAACCTACAGAATGGGAGAAAATTTTTGCAACCTACTCATCTGACAAAGGGCTAATATCCAGAATCTACAATGAACTCCAACAAATTTACAAGAAAAAAACAACCCCATCAAAAAGTGGGTGAAGTATATGAACAGACACTTCTCAAAAGAAGACATTTATGCAGCCAAAAACACATGAAAAAATGCTCATCATCACTGGCCATCAGAGAAATGCAAATCAAAACCACAATGAGATACCATCTCACACCAGTTAGAATGGCAATCATTAAAAAGTCAGGATACAACAGGTGCTGGAGAGGATGTGGAGAAATAGGAACACTTTTACACTGTTGGTGGGACTGTAAACTAGTTCAACCATTGTGGAAGTCGGTGTGGCGATTCCTCAGGGATCTAGAACTAGAAATACCATTTGACCCAGCCATCCCATTACTGGGTATATACCCAAAGGATTATAAATCATGCTGCTATGAAGACACATGCATACGTATGTTTGTTGCGGCACTATTCACAATAGCAAAGACTTGGAACCAAGCCAAATGTCCATCAATAATAGACTGGATTAAGAAAATGCAGCACATATACACCATGGAATACTATGCAGCCATAAAAAAGGATGAGTTCATGTCCTTTGTAGGGACATGGATGAAGCTGGAAACCATCATTCTCAGCAAACTATCGCAAGGACGAAAAACCAAACACCGCATGTTCTTACTCATAGGTGGGAACTGAACAATGAGAACACTTGGACACAGGAAGGGGAACATCACACACCAGGGACTGTTGTGGGGTGGGGGGGGGAGGGAGAGCATTAGGAGATATACCTAATGCTAAATGATGAGTTAATGGGTGCAGCACACCAACATGGCACACGTATACATATGTAACAAACCTGCACGTTGTGCACATGTACCCTAAAACTTAAAGTATAATAATAATAAAATTTTAAAAAAAAGAAGGTAGAGTGAGCTGCAACCAGCTCACCATCCAACCCAGGAGACATCACTGTTTGAGAAGATATTTGCGGTTTCTCAGACAGTAGAAATGATAACCATGTATGCTCTCCCAAAGACTGGATTTTCAACAATGTTTATTCAAATTCCAAGATAATATAACAATATTCAGATGCCATAGCCTACATAAAGGAACAAACAAGAGACAGATTTTTCAGATCTGCTGATTCACTAAATTAATGTTTTTATGACCCTTAAGATAAGGTTAGCTAGTTTCTTTCCTAGTTGTAAAACTACAAAGATTGATGAGATAAACTTGATGCTTAACCTTGACATTTGTAAGAATAAGTTAAGTTTGAAGCTTGTCAAAATATTGACAGTTCCTCTTTAAAAATGAATTGCCTAGAATATTAAATGACGTTTTATGTACTGGTGCATTCAATTTGGTTTTGCAACATTGTAAAAATTATTAAACACAGTGTTAGAGTTTTGAGGACAAAAAACATTTCAATCTTTATTCTGAAGTTGGATTATGAATCCCTGAGGGTGACACCTCTTGAGAAATCTTTCCAGTTATAAAGGTCTTAAAGTCTCCATTAATAACACTGCTTTGAAAGCATAAAACATCTTCCTCTTGACCTTGAACCTCAGACTCTCAAAAAATTGTTGAAGTGTGCTGTGACTATGTCCCCTTTTGAAGATTCATTATATGGGGAAATGGAAAGGGGACCTCCTGGCTTCAAAAATTAGAGACCCAGTAAGAAGCTTTATTATAGCCTTTTTTATTATATAGTTCAGTAGAAGAAGCAAGCTCATCACAGAAGAGACAGTATTGGAGGACCAGTGCCAGTGCTGACAAAGCAGATGATTATTGATGGCAGTGCTCCAGAGTGTTAAAGCCAAAATGAAAGCAAGGAATGTAGGCCTCTGGGATGTGGATGGGAGAGCTTTGAACCAATCTATGTTTATTTTATTGTGATAGTTGAATCACTGCATCAAAATCACCTGGGTAGTTGTTACAAAAGCAGATAACTGGGCCACACTCCAAACCTACTAAACCAGAATCTCTATGGAACAGATACCTTGAAAACTGTTTTTAGCAATCACTCCAGGGGATTATTATGTACAATGAAGTTTGGGAACCACTAAATTAATGCTTCTGAAAGTAGGCTAACACCTTAAGATATAGATCTTTTAAGGACTCTTTGAATTTGAATAAAGACTTTATTGTCTCATAGATCAAACCCTGAAAATGGCAGCCTAAACTGTAGAAACACATTTGAATATACACAGGAGTTTGGAAAGAAACTTCAGCACCACAAATTTTCTTCTCCTCATTGACAGAGTCTATATATTGCCCAGTGTATTTTTAAACGCTTCTGCCCATTTCAGCAAATACACTCAGGACTGTGACTGAAAGTAGCCACCCCCATGACCCTGGCCTCACTCAGTCACCTAGTGGTCACCTCTGAAAACTTGATGAAATGGATATTGGAAAGTGAGGGCTTGGGATCATTTATAATTTCCGGTTAACTATGCAGATTAAGAAAGAATTTGGATTCAACCCCCAATATGGAAAATCATCCTAAAATGATTCCCTCTTTTTGTATCTGAAAAAGTTTAGCTGGTGAAACATAGCAGAATTCCTCTTTGAGTACCCACAAATCTGCTGCACCTCAGGGTCTGCTGAACATACAGCACAAGATGATATCTACAGTAATGATAAGACACTGGGCTAAATGTATTCTAGCCCAGTGAATTCCATGAAAATGTAGTTGTGGGATTTATTTTAATTCTTAAAATTCTGATGTTTTATATCCTCTATCTCAGCCTATTTTATTAACATCTACCTCTTTTTCCTCAAAGTGGGTTGGGGACAGGGTGGTGGAAAGGGGAAGATTCAGCGCAGACATTTCCATACTTGTGGGTTCTAAATAATTGGGTTTCAGTTAAAGAGGGACTTCTCTGCATTTGAGACATTGTGGCTATCCTATCACATTTTTCCAGAATTTCTTAAAAGTTACACCTCCTTCCCTGGGGTATGAATTACACACAAATGTCATTGAATATATTTGAAAAACACTAGGGTATACAAAGTTAACTAGTTTCTTTTCTGTGGAACTTCCAAGAGCCTTTACTATATTAATCTTCATTTAGAATCTCTGAGCTAAAAATATAGCATTCAGTAGCTCACAAAAATTATATAACTGGAGATTACCTTCTTCATAGTGCATCTTATGTGACTATTTTTTCACTCCCACTCACATACCACCACAGACATCGAAACAAGCTCTGCTTAAATGTTACTTAAGCAGAGAGACTATCCGGACCATTTTACCTAAGGTAGCCCCCAATACCACTTCATCACTCTATCCCTTTAATCATCCTTATTTGTCCCCAGTACCTGATAAAAATATGGTCTTTCTTTTGTCTGTTTTTGTTATCTCCCTTACCAAAATATAAGCTCTAGAAGAGCAGGGGATGTTTTTCTTTGATATGGATGCTATATTTCTAGTATCTAGAACAGAGCCTAGCATATAGAAGGCACCTAATCAACATTCGTTGAAGGAATAAGCAGACAAAACATCTGATGCAACTTTCTTTTGGTCATTTATACCAAGAAACATTAACCTTGAGGCCAAATTAACATCACTGCTCAATATCATCCAGAGAAGAATACATATCTGCAAATTCTTTTAAGGGATAGAGGTAGCCTTTCCTAACTCCTTTGTGGGCAGATCTGAACTAAACTTTTCTGAAATGTCAGTTGAATTACCATATTTTCCCAAGTCATACCTTTGAGGTTTATTTTATTCTAAAAAGTTGCCTGAAGTATTTTTGTGTCTTACATCCTGGTAGAAAATATGACAATAGAATATTTCTATGTTTTGCAACAGAATAACAAATTGAACTGCCTATACTGTTAATTTATTTTTCTTTTTCTTTTTGTTTAGACAGAGTTTTGCTCCATTGCCCAGGCTGGAGTGCAGTGGTGCAATCTACGCTCACTGCAACCTCCGCCTCCCAGGTTCCAGCAATTCTCCTGCCTCAGCCTCCCAAGTAGCTGGGACTACAGGCGTGCGCCACCATGTCTGGCTAGTTTTTGTATTTTTAGTAGAGTCAGGGTTTCACCGTGTTGGCCAGGTTGGTCTAGAACTCCTGACCTCAGGTGATCCACTCACCTCAGCCTCCCAAAGTGCTGGGATTACAGGCATGAGCCACTATACCCGGCCTATACTGTTAATTGCTTGTGGCTAATTCTCAAAAACAAGGCCATCCTAGTATCGGAGTAAATACTCTAAACCACATCACAGTTTAGAAAATATAGGCTTTTGGACACCCTAGACCAGGGGGGATTGGGGAAGACACAGAACCAAGAATTACAGCACTTTATGAATACAAATGAAGCTGATAAATAAAGACGGCACGGATGAGCTCTAAGGGTAAGAGGGTGTAGTGAAGCTAGTTCAAACAAAATACACTCCCAAAATTTAACAAAAAGAATAATAATAAATATAAAATATGAAAATAAAGCAGCAAACATGCAAAGGCTCATACACCACAGTCTTTGAAAAGTTGCAGTAAAGGAAATGAGAAACAGAGTTTTCATTGATATAGCTCTCATCAAGCCCCTATCTGCTATGAATTAGTACAGTGAAAATAATGTAAGTCGATTTTTTAAAGTCCTGAAACTAGATTGAAAGGAAAAGATTTGGAAAATTTCTCACAAGAAGAGAAGCCACTCGCTATGAACCTCAATATCTCAGCAAAGACCAGAAGTCAGTTAACCTTCATTTTGGTTTTTGCAGATTTGGGCAGATCCTGCTGTAAGAAGACATAACAATTAGAATCATCCATAGATAATTTTCTTTAGCAATAACTGAGAGTAGACAAGATAATAAACAAACAAGGAATTAAATAAGATAAAATTATTTGAAGAAGTAAAGGGCTCAGAAACAAGAAGCTCATGGCCATGTGCTGCTGAATTCTCCCTTCAAGCATGCAGGATAATAGTACTGTGGCAAAAACCCAAAGGTTTTATAGTGGTTTTTTTCTCTACTCCCTAGAATGGGTGGATAAAATGGGAAAAGTTGACTTCTGACATTAATTGTATTTGTTGGAAAGAAAGGTTTGAGGACTTCATTTTAAACAACTTGAAGCCTAAGATACTCTATGTGCAATAGGTGGTGTCACTATTTGGGTCAGTGGTTCCCAGTCCTAACTTTGTATTAGAGTTACTACATGGGGAGCTGCTGAAACATGCCAATTCCTGAGCCTCAAGCCAGATCACATGAATTAGAATCTTTTAGAGGGTGAAGTCCAAGCCTTGGTATTTTTTTAAAGTTTCCTCAAACTGATTGTGATCATAATAAGGATCCTAGTAAGGATAATCATTGAACCAAGTGGGATGAATCTTGTTACAGGCATTTTAAGGAAATTACAGAGAGGAAATCAGAAATCCACAGATTGTGACGACCCTTGGGCAGCAGAATGTGGCTAGAACACCCAATGCCTAGCATTCAAACTGAGGCTCTTAAGGAGGTACAAAATGCCAAGGGAGTGAAGAGAAATTTATCCCACTATGTTTAGAATTTCTCAGAGAATTCTTTAATTTAAACATGAGTACAATAAAAAGATATAGAATGACAGATTTGCAAAAAGATTATAGAATGACAGCTTTGCAAAAATACTACAGGAATGAGCAGGAGAGTGGGAGAAAGCAAGGGAGAGTAGGAAGAAATGGGAATACAGATACTGAATCCACACTTGAAAATAACATTCCTTGGTAAGGAAAAGAAAAATTTCAAGAGAATATGGAGTCATTGAGACAAGACATCAAAGACAAATGATAAAACAATGGAATGAGAAGAATAAGATGAAAAGGGAGATTACAGAGGTAAAAAGAAAAAAAAAAGCTGTGAATCAAAACAGCATTACTGAACTATAAAACATATTATATATCATAAAAATGATGAAAGAAGAAACCAGTGGTCATGATATCAATATCAGAGAAGATTGAATTCAAGGGGGGAAGGGGGCTTTGATAAAGGACACCATCCACAATGAGGATATAACTGCCATAAATATTCATGCACCAAATAACAGAATCAGAATATATAGCACATAAACTGCATAAAATGCAATGAGAAATCTTCAAAAACACAGTAGTAGGAGTTGATCTTAACACATTTCTGTCATCTGTAACAGACAAGGTAGACAGAAAATAAGCAAGAATAGCCAGAAAAATTCTGAAAGAGGAGCATAAAGGAGCAGAATTAAGAACACTGTGAACCTGCAAAGACTAAAAGAGTTTGATAATAGAGAAGAAATAAGTGGACCAACAGAACACAATAGAGTCCAGAATTAGACTGCTATACATATGGAAATTTAATATATGACAAAGGTAGCATTTCATATCAGCAAAGAAAATATGGATGATTCACTTGATGATGTTTGCACTTGTGACTGTTTCACAGAAAAGCTGAATTCATTCCTCATTTATTATACCAAAATAAATCCTCAATGGACAAAAGGTTTTAATAGTAAAAAAGATGCTAGATGAAAACATAAGGGGATTAATTTATACACTTGATTTGAAACCAATTCCTAAGCAAAATACAAATGTCAGAATCCAAATGTAAACTGTGCTTACTACAAATTCTGAAAATGTCAGAAACAATGACAAAAGACACATTGACGAAGTGTTTGCAGCATATATGATAAATGACTTTGTTTATTGTTTACAATAAGCTTGTACAAATCAATGACAAAAGGATGAACAACCCCCCCACCACCACCACAAAAGACAGTCAAAGAATAGCAACAGGCAGTTATCAGAAAAAGAAATACAAATGGCCATTAAACACATGAAAAGATGTTTGACCTTATTCATGATTAATGAAATGCAAATAAAAACAGCAATGAAGATGTTTTATTCACCCACCTGATCGTCAATAATTCAAAAGCTCACCAAGATGAGTAACAGGCACTCTCATACACTGTTGGTGGAAATGCAAATTGATGCCACCTCTGGGGAAGATAATTGGGCAATAGAGGCAGTCCATGTATCCAGAAATAACCACTACTGGAAAAGGGGTCACTTAAAGGAAGTCTACTTAAAATAGGAACCACAATATCATCACTAATTTTTTGAATGTTTGATTGAAATTTTTTTTTTTAATTTAAACCTCCAAAAAGGTGTCTTATCTTATAATTTTTAAAAAGGTTTAATGCAACTACAAGCACATTCTTTGAGCATTACATAAATCAAATATTGGTTGTGGGGTTTTTTTGGTATGCCTTTTCTGACAAAATTGCATAATAGTGCAAAAAGGCATCGTTCTCATTATTTCATAGCAGGATCATAAAGAGTAAGTTTTACAAAATATCAATGGGCTTCATCAGTTTTCCCAAGGACCTCTCATAATTCCTGATATTCCAATCATTCTCTTTCATCCTAGCCATCTTGTCACTATATGCATGGGTTTGTTCTGTCCCTCAAAAGATAACTCTGCCAAGTCTCACCTGTCAATGGCTTTGTGGAATTCAAGCAAATCTCCCTCACTTTCATCAACCTCATTAAGTCTGTGTCTTTTACAATATTTAAAATTTCACTTTGCCATTGATTTACATTCTCTTTCTATTGTAGAGATTGACAAAGACATTTATGTGTTGAGCAAGGATAGACTCCAGTGTTAAGTAGAGATGGCTGAGTAGGGAAAAAAATGTCCTAAATGGCCAATTAACTAAAAAATATTGTTATGCTTTAGTGTATTAGTCCATTTTCACACCGTTATAAAGAACTACCTAAGACTGGGTAATTTATGAAGAAAAAAGATTTAATTTACTCAGTTCTGCATGGCTGGAGAGTCCTCAGGAAACTTACATGTCCTCAGAGAAACTTTTAACTTCATGACAGAAGTTAAAGGGGTAGCAAGGACCTTCTTCACATGGTGGCAGGAGAGAGAGAGAGAAGGGGAAACTACCACATACTTTTAAACCATCAGATCTCATGAGAACTCAATATCATAAGAACAGCATGGGGGAATCAGACCCTGTGATCCAATCACCTCCCACTAGGTCCCTCCCTTGACACATAGGGACTATAATTTTAGATGAGATTTGGGTGGGGACGCAGAGCCAAACCATATCATTTAATGCCTTTTGCTCCTCCATAAAAATCTTTATTTTTAACTTTTTACTAACTCTGGGGACTCAGATATGTATTTGGTTAATAAGGATTTCCTATTTTATACTGAAGTTTAAAATGCAACTATTCTTTTTTTTTATTATACTTTAAGTTCTGGGATACATGTGCAGAACGTGCAGGTTTGTTACATAGGTATACATGTGCCATGGTGGTTTGCTGCACCCATCAACTTGTGATCTACATTAGGTATTTCTCCTAATACTATCCCTCCCCTAGCCCCCCACACTCCGTCAGGCCTCAGTGTGTGATGTTCCCCTCCCTGTGTCCATGTGTTCTCATTGTTCAGCTCCAACTTATGAATGAGAATATGCGATGTTTGGTTTTCTGTTCCTGTGTTAGTTTGCTGAGAATGATGGTTTCCAGCTTCATCCATGTCCCTGCAAGGGACATGAACTCATCCTTTTTTATGGCTGCATAGTATTCCATGGTGTATATGTGCCACATTTTCTTTATCCAGTCTATCATTGATGGGCATTTGGGCTGGTTCCAAGTCTTTGCTATTGTGAATAGTGCTGCAATAAACATACGTGTGCATGTGTCTTTATAGTAGAATGAGTTATAATCCTTTGGGTATATAATCAGTAATGGGATGGCTGGGCCAAATGGTATTTCTGGTTCTAAATCCTTGAGGAATTGCCACAGTGTCTTCCACAATGGTTGAACTAATTTACACTCCCACCAACAGTGTAAAAGCATTCCTATTTCTCCACATCCTCTCTAGCATCTATTCTTTCCTGACTTTTTAATGATTGCCATTCTAACTGGTGTGAGATATTATCTCATTGTGGTTTTGATTTGCATTTCTCTAATGACCAGTGCATCTATTCTTTGTATGCTGCCTAGAATGCTCTTTTCTCCTCTTTGTTATCTCCTACTCATCTTTCAATAGTCAGCTCAAGCATGAATTCCTCAGGAGAGCCCTTTAGGGCCTCCCTGACTAAGTCAAATACTTTATTACAGGTTCTTAGAGCATCTTTGGAGCATGTGTCACAGTTGCAATTCAACATTTCTGTAATTTAATTAATGACTATCTTCCCCACCAGACTGTTTACTCCACAGAGGCAAGGATTACCTCTGGCACAGAGTAGTCCCTCAACAAATATCTATTTAATGCATGAATAACAGAGAAAAACTGAAAACTACCTAAATCCCTCAATAGAGAGAATGGTTAATTCAAGTAGGCTACATCCATAATGGAACATTGTATTATGTAGTCGTTAAAAAGAATGAGGTGTGTCCTGATATAGAATGATTTCCACAATATGTTAAAATTTAAAAAGCAAGGTGCAAAACAGTTTGTAAGATTCTGTGTATGTAAATTTACAAAGACTACATATATACGCTGATAAGTGCAAACAATATTTTTCTAGAAGAAATTACTAAGAATTTACCTATGGGGAAATTGACTAGGGTGGATGAAGGGGGAAATTTTTAGTTTTCTTTTATGCATTTCTATACTGTTTGAATTGTTTTACTATACTCATGTGCCATTTTAATTTAATAAAAATACATTGTTTTTTGATAGAGGGCACCAGTACTGACCAGTAGAATGAGGCCAGAAGTTCAAAGTCCATTGTAAACAATCAGCAACTGGAATCCATGCCAGAGCTGAAATAACCTATTATATTTCTTTCTTTTTTTTTTTTTTTTAAATTTCACAGAGTTTAATTGAGCAAGAAAAATAAATAATTTGCAAATCGGGCAGCCCTCAGAATCACAGCAGGTACAGACAGACACCAGGGATGCTGTGTATATTTCTTATTTTGGTTGGTGGCCCACATTTTCTCACTTACTAAGCCAGAAAACCAAGTTATTCTCCAATCCTCCCTCTTTGTTAACCCTCAGATCTAATCAGTTATTAAGTCATATTGATATTACCACCTAAACAGCTTATCCTTCCATTCTCTCTTCAGCATTCCCACTGCCATTGCCCTTAATCAGGACCTCGTCAAGTCTCCCTTGGATTGCTGCAATACTCCTTCTTCGCACTTCCACTTTTCACTTCCAAAATGCACTCCCTATTCTGCTGCTAGAAACATTCTTCAATCTAGTGAAATCAAAACAGGATGCGCGTGGTGGCTCACGCCTATAATCCCAGCACTTTGGGAGGCTGAGGCGGGCAGATCACCTGAGGTTGGGAGTTTGAGACCAGCCTGACCAACATGGAGAAACCCCGTCTCTACTAAAAATACAAAATTAGCCAGGCGTGGTGGCACATGCCTGTAATCCCAGCTACTCTGGAGGCTGAGGCAGGAGAATCGCTTGAATCCGGGAGGCGGAGGTTACAGTGAGCCAAGGTCGTGCCATTGCACTCCAGCCTGAGCATCAAGAGCGAAACTCCATCTCAAATAATAATAATAATAATAATAAAATCAAAACAATCAAAGACTAACCAACCAACCTATCCTCATCTGCTACTCTTTTCCTATGGCCTTTCATAGTTCAGCCACCCTGGTGTTCTTACATTTACCCTGAAACAGCTTGTTAGTTTTTCCCTCAGGCATTTTGTGTATCTCCCTCCCTCAGTCTTTGGGATGTTCTCTCCTTCCCCATTTGCCTAGCTAATGTCTACTTACATTTTGTTACTTCTTCCCCATCCCCACACCTCTAAAGTAGATTAGTCCCTTTACATTCTGTTCCTCTTCTTCAGTGCACTCATCATTTTTCTATTTGTTTTTACCATATCTGTTTTCCCCCACTTGACCTTAAACTCCATCAAGAGAAAGACCATACCCACAGTGCCTGACAGAGGGCCTGGCACATAGTAGTGGCTCAATCAATTCTCATTAACTGACACCCTGAATGAGTAAATTAATGTAAATCAGTTTACATAACTTTCTTACTTAAATCCCATCACTGGCTCCTTACCACGTACAAAATAAAGTGTATGAGGTACTTCATAGTTGGGCTCCTGCCTGCACAACCCAAGCCTTAACATTTCATGCTTTAGCAGTTCTGAATCATGCATAGTTCCTGGAACAAGCCTTGCTGCTTCTCCTTGCCTTTGTATATGCTGTTCCTGCCACATAGATTACCTCTCCCTCCTTCTGCCTTATGTCTATCTGGTGAATACTCATTCATTCATGAAGAACAGCCAGAAGTTCCCTCTTCAGAGAAGTATTCCCTGATCTCCTAAATAAAGTTCACCCATGCTTCATCTGTGCTCATTCTGTAGCTTATATCTTTTCACTTTTTATTGCATTTATCATACTGTGAAGATTTTCTGGTAATGGAGACTTTGTCTCACATTTCCAGGAATTCAGGCTTTCCTGAATTCCTAACATATAGCTAGAACACAGTAAACACTAAACGTCTGAAGTGAATTGAACATGGGTTGTGTGTTAGTATAAACTATTAACGGTATATCTATCATGCTTGCATACTTATTATAATTTTTTCTGGGAAACAGAAAATATTGTCGAGATTTTATATGAAGTAACTCCATTAACTGCCCTGAAAGAATAGCAAGTGCATTTTTTTTTTACTTCTAATAAACCTTCATGCTGCTGGTTGAAAGGCTGCGTAAAACTTTGCCTCCCTGGGACACAGCCAAAATCTAAGGCAAACAGACCTTTTTCCTCTTAGATCTAATGTTACAAACCTATGTGGCAAGAAAGGCAAAGCAAATAAATGGCCTTTACAAGGCATGCAATTTAACAGCAGTGAACAAATCGGCCATTTGGTACTTGTGCAAACATTCCATGCCATCTTCTCAGGTCACATGAAGGAATTGGGTCTAGCATATCTAACAACAACAACAAAAAAAAGCAGAAACATCTTTTCTTCCCCCACCCTCTGCACAGGGACTTTCAAATTCACAGATACTAATTCTGAATTAGCAAACTCTAGCTAGCCACTGCTGCTTTAGTCCCAACATTTAGATTAAGAATCACTACAGTTGTTCTTTTGGTATACAGTGGTAAATGGTTAATAAAATAATCAGTCTAAGTTTTTTAGCTTCCTAGGGCCCCTCCAAAATGTACCAAGTTATTCATCAACATTAGGCCCAGTCAGCATTTACTAACTTCTCCTGAAATGATAATGAAATCATTTGAATATTATATGGTTAAGTGTTTTTTAAAGAGGAAAATTTATGGTGCTATTGGAGCAGAGAGGAGGGACCTGGGAGTTAAGAGAATATTATTGAAGGAGATAGAACCTGAGCTGAAACTTGAAAAAAGGGAGTTAGTTGGGAAGGGTATCCTGAGCAGAGTGGACATTATGAATAAAGACAGACACGTACACGTGAAATAGAATAGTATGGGTGAAGATCTACCAGCAGCATAAGAGACATAACATGTTGAAAAAGAGGTTGGATAAATAGGCAGGGGCAAGACCAAGAAAGACTTTAAATGCCATATTAGGAAGACTGGTTCTATGTAGGATGTGCTATAATATGATTAATGTTCTAGAGCATTCTGGCAGCTGTGTGAAGAATGGATTGGGAGATAAAGGACACCCCACAAACCCAGTATAAAGAATACATTTGGACACACTATAATAAAAGCATGTTGAATGAATGCAATCCATGACATTCTGTTTCCAGCAAACAATTCCCCAAAAGACTTATATTTCATTGTCACTTCCTTCCTCACTTCCCACGTTCCATGAGGGTATATGTTTTCCAGTAACTATGTTACTATTTTTAGGTCCCAAGCTGTTCTAGAGACCTCTATATGGTACAGAAAAGTCATAATTAGGAATCAGGGACCTAAGACTTGAGAAAGAATTCCCAGCCTGGGACGATGTGAACTCAAGTTGAGACTAGTTAGCCTGAAGCTTAAAAAAAAGCCTGTCAGGTCATTTGGTAAGATTAGGTAAAGAAAAGCCACATGATTCCTAAGCTTCCCTTCTTCCAGCATTTTATGGATATATTCTCAGCTATCTTTCTATCTCTTCTTCCTACATGATATGGTTTGGCCGTGTCCCCACCCAAATCTCATCTTCAATTCCCACGTGTTGTGGGAGGAACCTGGTGGGAGGTAATTGAATCATGGGGGTAGGTCTTTCTCATGCTGTTCTAGTGACAGTGAATAAGTCTCATGAGATCTGATGGTTTTAAAAATGGGAGTTCCCTGCACAAGCTCTCTCTTTGCCTGCTGCCATCCGTGTAAGATGTGACTTGCTCCTCCTTGCCTTCCACCACGATTGGGAGGCTTCCCTAGCCACATGAAATTGTAAGTCCAATTAAACCTCTTTCTTTTGTAAATTTCCCAGTCTTGGGTATGTCTTTATCAGCAGCATGAAAATGTACTAATACACCCCACTACAGCTCACTTCATCTACTGCACCCAGCCTGTGAAACAGCTACCCTTCCTTCAGCAATGATAATCTCTGACTTGTCAGGGTGACAAGAAAGGGGGAGTGTCAATCCAACTGAAGTTGTTATAGAGCCAGGTAACATTTGCCAAGACCACGCCTGTAGAACAGGCTTTTGAGTACACATAACTTTGGTATCATTCTCTCAATCCTGTTGCTAACACGTTCAGTGACAGTTATCATTTGGGAACTTGTTTTAGCAAAGCAAACCTGGCCCTGCAGCTCTCCCTGACCACACACATGTTTTCAGGATCTCATTCTCTCTCTCTCTCTCTCTTTCTCTCTCTCTATCTATCTATCTATCTCTCTCTCTCTCACACACACACACAGAGAACAACATTTTATTTGAGAAAAAAATCAACTCAGACTGCTACTAAAGTTTACTACTCAAGAGATACACTCAAAAGTTCTGTCACAGAAAGTGGCTTTCATGTGGAACCATGCAGAGATTTTAGGGGCTGGCACTGCCCGTGATCTGTAAAATCCCCATTTCCCAGTACTAGAGTCCTGGAGTCCTGAAGATATGTGTCAGAGTTCAATCCTCTGCCTGATTGTCCTTTATTACTCTACCTCCCCTTCTCTCCCAGTGTAGTCTACCCACTTGTGATTGAGGCATCTGAGGACATTCCTTCCACACACCTCACATTAACTCTCACAATTCCATGCCCAGTCACTCTTTTCCTTTCTGCCTACTGCCGTAAGTTCTCTAAGCTAAAACAGACCTCTCTCAGCAGAGGGGCTTTTTCCTCTCAAAAGATAATCAAGAGAAGCTCTCTACTAACTTAGTAGTAAAACTGAAAGCTAAATAATTAGACCTTTATAACACAAAAGGATACACACATATGGCCATACAAATATGGCCCAGAAATAATGATTACATATATATGCATGTATATACTCACACCAACACATGATCCTTATTTCTATGACTATTTCATAGCCAATACATTAAGACCTGATTTAGAGAGAGAATTAGACTAGGCCAATGTATGGATTTGGAGTCTTACAATGGATAGTGATTTATTTTCAAGTGAAACCTTTGCGCAGAAAGAAAATACATCTCTTAGTCTACACCCTCTTCAATAGAAGGTGCAGGCATCTAATTGGTTAGTAATTCAAATGTCTGGAGTTGGGCGCTGGCTCAAACTCAAAGCCAGAAGCAGGCAGAGGCTTCTTGGCAAGAATCTCCCTCTTCTTTCTTCTTTCAGAGTACCACCTTTTCCCCTTCTCACTCAGGCACTCTATACTCTTGGGAGAACCTCTGCTCTGAGGGAATGAAAAGAACTAATGAAGACCTTCATATTGAAATCTTAATGACAACGTGCTACTCTTTGCAGAGCTGTTTCCATTTTAAAAGAGAGCAGACAGTCTAACCCTAAGAAAGAAATCCCTAATAGTGGAATTTCAATAATATGATACTTGAATAAGAAAGTTATAAGTGGTGAGGAAATAGGGCCACAAGGGCTTTCCAACATCCCTTAAATTACACCTAGCCTTTTACGTGTATGTAAAACTAACATGATGTTGACACTCATCTGCTCAACGTACTTCATTCATCTCCACTATCTATAAGATCAAGTCCATAGTCCTTAGTCTAACATTTAAATCTTCTCACTCTTTCCCAGGCTCACCTTCATTTTTCTCCTGTGAAACTTCTTCACTGTACCCCTTATCTCTCAAACATACTTTCGCTTCCAATTTTTTGCTCATGAGGCCTCTTCTTGGAATTCCCTGCTCCTCTACAGTATTTAAAAATCAACCCCATTCATTCTTCAAGGCTCAGCTCAAATCCTAACCTCCTCTATAAAATTTTCTCTAATCTTCCCAAACAGAAATAATACATTCCTACATTATAACCCAAATCCAGAAAAATACAATACCACCGAATGATTGGAGTTGGACAGGTTTGGCTTCATAATCATCCTTTATTATTTTATACTAACTGTGTAAATATGAAGAAGCAGCCTACCTCTTTGGGCCTTACTTTCCTCATGTTTATGGTGGTGATAATGGTAACTATCTCACAAAGTTGTAAGCATTAAATATGATAATTCAAAAAGGCACTAACCCAGTGCCTGAATGAATAACACTATTATTGTATACATACATTCACAAAAACTATGAGAACACTGGACTACTTCATCAAGTCCTCTTTTCTTCTTCCTTTATCTACTGCCTCCATATGTCTTCCATCTTGTTTTTCTAACATGAACTATCAGAGTATGTAAGATGTTACTAGCTGCCCACCAAAATCTGTTCTCCACTTTTTGTCTGAGCACACAGAGAGACTGTTTCCTAATCTCCCTTCAGTTAAGTGTGGCTATATGACTATCCACATAAGAGACTTGTGTTTTAGCTTTATCTTTCTCAATAAACTTTTACACAACCTTGCAGAAGTCGCTTTACTTCCCTTGATCTCAATATTGTCATTTGAGAGACAGGGATAATAAATTATAGTGAATAAAATATCTGAAATGAATCTTCTTTCCGTATTACTCCGCCCTCAAATGCAGGGACTGGGTCCCCAATTTCTGATGTGTTCTCAAATATATACAAATATTTAATAACCATTAGGGCTCGATAACCTTGGCCAAATAACCAAAAAAGCCCTAAATGACACATGTGACCTCAGGTAACCAGGAAAGAAAGAGAAGAATACCCTTTTCACCTATAAAGTCCCACAAAAACTCTGTTGTATCGTATCACAATGCACATCCCCAAAGGTCATCCTTAATTATAATTAAAATAAATGTTATTATTATATCCAAATTGCCTTAGGATATCATTAGCAAGATGATGGGATAGGAAGCCCTGGACCCTTTGTTCTCCCACAAACATATCTATTTTATCAATGAATGAATGGATGCAGAAAATGTGGCTTATATGCACAATGGAATATTACTGTCCTAAAATGGAGAAGATCTTGTCATTTGCAACAACACAGAGAAACCTGGAGCACACTATGTTAAGTAAAATAAACCAGGAACAGAAAGACAAATATCACATTATCTTATTATATGTGGAATCTAAAAGAGAGTCCATCTCCTAGAAGCAGAGAGATGGATACTAGGGGCTGAAGTGGTTGTGTGTATAGGTGAAGGGAGGGGAATGAAGTTGTTGGACACAATATAGAAAATTTCAGCTAGATAGGAAGAATAAGTTCAAGACATCTACTATACAATATGGTGACTACAATAAATAACAATATGTTGTATTATTAAAAATGCTACGAGAGTGGGTATAAAGTGTTCTCACCACAAAAATAATAACTATGTGAAGTAATGCATTTGTTAATTAGCTGGATTTAGTCATTCCACAATGTATGTGTGTATACTTCAAAATATCATGATGTACACAATACATATAATTTTATCTGTCCATTTAAATACTTTAAAAAGAATACATTTCCAATTACAATAGCATCACAAATCAATGCTGTGTGTAGAATTTTTTTTTTTTGAGACAGGGTCTCACTCTGCTGCCTAAGCTGGAGGGCATGGGGAAGATCACAGCTCACTGCACTCTTGATCTCCTGAGCTCAAGTGATTCTCCCACCACAGCCCTTCCAAGTAGCTGGGACTACAGATACACATCACCATGCCCAGCTAATTTAAAAAAAAAAAAAATTGTAGAGATAGGGTCTCATCATGTTGCCCAGGCTGGTCTCAAACTCCTGGGCTCAAGTGATCTTCCCACCTCAGCCTTGCAAAGTGCTAGGATTACAGGTGTGAGCCACCATGCCTGGCTTGTGTGTAGAAACTTTAAAAAAATGCCATCATAAATAATAGCATCATGTTCATGGATCAGAAGGCTTAATATTGTTATTGAATCTACAGATTAATGCAATATATATCAAAGGACCACTTTGCTCTTTTTGCAGAAATGGACATAATTTTCCTAACATTCATTTTGAAATGCAAGGGGTCAAAAATAGAAGAAAAAAAAAAGAAATCTGGACAAAGAAAAAGTTTCAGGACTCAGAGTTCCTAATTTCAAATTTTACTACAAAGCTACAGTAATCAAAACAGCATGGTACTGACATAAAGATAAACATACAAATCAATGGAATAGAATTGAAAGTCCAGAAATAAACCCTTACATTTGTGGTTAACTTTATTCAAGGTTACCAAGACAATAAATGGGGAAAAGGTAGTCTCTTCAATAATAATGCTGGAATAGCTGGATATCCACATGCAAAAAAAATGAAATTAGACCTCTACTTTATACCATATACAAAAATTAAGTCAAACTTGATCTATGACTGAACTGTAAGAGCAAGCCCCATGAAACTCTCAGGGAAAACACAGGGATAAAAGTTCATTACCTTAAATTTGGCAATGAAATGTTAGCTACGACAGCAAAATCATAATAAACAAAAACTTTGACTTTATAAAAATTTAAATTTTTGTGCTTCAAAAGACATCATCCAGAAAGTTAAGTGACAATCCATCCACAGAATGGGAATGTTATTCAGCGATAAAAAAGAACGAAGTATGGAACATACTGTAAAACAGAGGAAACTGAAAGCATGGTAAGTGATAGAAACTAATGACGGATGACCACATACTGAATGATTCTTTTAATATGAAATGTTCAGAGTAAGCAAATTTATAGAGACAAAAGGTAGATTCATGATTGCATTGAGCTGGGGAGCAGGGTCTATAGGGAAATAGAGAGAGATGCTGAAAGGGCACAGGGTTTCTTTGTGGGAGGACAAAAATATTCTAAAAGTAGATTGTGCTGATAGTTGCAAAACCCTGTGAATATACTGAAAACATTGAATTGTATTCATTAAATGGATAATATGGTATGTGAATTACAACTCAATACAGCTGTTAAAAAACACACACTATTTAATACAATTCAAGAGGTGATTGTTTCTAGAAGCAAATGATACAAATTGTACAGCCTGCTTGACAGGAGCATTTCTGCCAGGTCACCTATCCCTAATCATTTCAAAATTGCAGACTCTTGGAGATAGATTTTTCAGTTTGGAAAATGCAACTTTTTTGGCCAATTTATTCATCATTTGTAGAAGATTTCTGATAACCTCTAAACTGACACTCTCAGAACTCAATAATATATAATATTTTGGAGCTTGATTGTTCCAAAGAAGTAAATAAATAGATCTATATAGTCCATACTTATTTGAAGCCTATCTTCATCCTTTGGCTTATTGCATCATTGTAATAATCATTACTTAGCCCCACAGAATAGATCATAGATCCCGTAAAATGTGTGCTCACCACGATAGAAGTTGAAAGATTTTTCCTATGCAGAGTGAGGGGAGAAGGTGGCACAATAAGTGGGTATGGAGGTTGTCTTAATATATTTTTTGGAGGCTGGGTGCAATGTCTCAAGCCTGTAATCCCTTCACTTTGGAAGGCCAAGGCGGGTGGATTGCCTGAAGTCAGAAGTTCAAGAGCAGCCTGGTCAACATGGTGAAATCCCATCTCTACTAAAAATACAAAAATTAGCCAGGCATGGTGGTGTGTGCCCATAATCCCAGCTACTTGGGAGGCTGAGGCAGGAGAATCACTTGAACTGGGCAGGCGGAGGTTGCAGTGAGCTGAGATCGCACCATTGCACTCCA
This sequence comes from Pongo abelii, assembly GCF_028885655.2. NCBI lineage: Eukaryota > Metazoa > Chordata > Mammalia > Primates > Hominidae > Pongo > Pongo abelii. Next base: position 134,951,424 of record NC_072008.2, read on the forward strand.
GCCTGGGCAACAAAGCAAGACTCCGTCTCAAAAAAAAAAAAAAAAAAAAAAAAAATATATATATATATATATATATATATATATGAGAAATTCACAAAAAGCTGTTATGCAGACCTGAGTTCCCAGTTCTGCCACTTATTAGCCGGTAATGGTGGGCAAATGACTTAACATCTCTGAGCCTCAGTTTCTTCATTTATAAAATGGTAATACAAATAACATTATATCATGGTATCATTGGAAGGATTAAATAACATATGCAAAGTTTCTAGAATGCTACACAGTAAAGATTTAATTAATGCCCACTATTATTATTATGTGCACATGGAATGTATTTTAGTGGCAACTTTAACACTTGCAATACTAATGCAAGATATTACAATATTTGTGTAAGCCAATGCAATCATTAATTCAACAAATGTTAGTACCTGTGGGGGATAACAAAACAATTAACACAGCCTCAGCCCTCAAGGAACACTACTAGAGCTGAAGGGAAACAAAGACTACCAGAAACAAAATAACCACAAAATAAAAGAAAATAGGAGAGATAAAAAGGCAACTAAATGGTACAAGATTACTAGGAGCTGAGGTAATGATGATAAGTCATCAGCAGTTATTATTCTTCAACCCAGTGTTCTATCCAACTACATCAACTGAACAGAATCTGAAGTTCTAGTAGACCACAGTGATGGCAGAGGAATGGAAATGGCAATGGCAAAGGAATGAAATGGCATTGGAAAATCTCAATACATAGACTGTAGTCATTTTCCAGAAGAGCAGTAATAGGAAGTTACACAAGATGCACAGAAAGTCCTGAAAAATAGAAAAATATGTGATCAGTTAACTGGGGGGAGAGACATAAATCATGTTTCAAGCTCAAATATCTTGGTTGTTGTGTTTTTTTAATGTAAACTGTGCAAAAAGGGAAACGTAGAACTTCAGTGAATCGAGCCTTAAATATTACTCCTACAGGCAGTTTCAACAGTTTACTGGTAATATACCAAGCTCTATAGCTAACGTAAAATATAGAGCCTGTGACAGACATTCTCATAAGGGAACCGAATTTATGAGCCAACTTGCTATTTAAAGGTGAATGAACTTCAGCCTTTACTATGGTATCTCCCTAACTAGTAAACACCCTCCCCTCGTGTTAATTGTGCTTATTGTCAAAATAAAGATCCTGCCAGGTTTCCAGCCAGCAACGTACTGTGATATCAATGTCCGTCATATCAATATCATCCAACCACCACATTTAGAAAAGAAATGTGACTCATTCTTCAGCTGCCTCTAATCAATAACTCCAGAATTTATATTCTATAAACATCCACACTTTGCTTCTAAACAAATAATTTCATCATAAGCTAGTTTTCAGTAAAAACTACAATAAGTTTTCACAATATATTATGGGAGCTCAGGCCATTCAGTTCTAAATAATGGCTCCTTTTGCTGGACAAGTAAATTGAAATTGATCTGTTTCAGCCGCCTATGCTAGAACACACAATGCCTGCTTACAACAAGCCTATTGACTTCTGCAAACAGGACTCCAGCCTGCTTCCTCAAGGACTCCTGGCAAGATTTTTAAATAATCCTACCTTCTCTCCCCTAACCCCGAGAACAAAGCATCCATTTAAATAGGAAATCTGCACAATATGTCCAAAAAAAGGAACGTGAGAAAGCTTCTTTTCAGATCAACTGAGCAGAGACCAAGGTGAGGAGTAAGCCCTCAGATGAAAGGAAAATGACACAAAGAGGCTGATTGAAAGTCAAATCAACTCCTCCTTGTAAATCACAAGGTGGGGGAGAAAAGAGAGAAAGTCCCACTCTTCTGCTGTCTCCTGCTCCCCTCCCCTTTCCCCTCCCTTGGGACAGTGCCATCATAGAGACAGTTGAGGATTCACAGAAAAAATTGTAAGATAACTCTCATCTTTGGAGGGATGGCTATAAGCAGCTGAGGAGACAATACAGACATCTGGTCAATGGCTTCCAAAAGTGTTTCATGTGAAGTCCACAATGCTTCCAATGCTTTCCGCCACTTAGGATAGAAAAGCCAGCAGAAAAGAACAAAAATCTGATTCTTACACTGCTCACACAGGAGTCTGAGAGTGGGTCGTTGGCAACACAGAGGTTTCTTTGTAAGAGGATGCATCTAGACCAGAGGCTGGCAGTAGTGACCCTCCATTATGAGATCCAGGGATATATTTAATTTAGCAAACATCAAAATGACTGTCCTTGTTCAGCCCAGGACGTTTCTGTGGATTTCAGTTTCCAAAAGGATTATTTTTTATATATACATATTGTTTCTCCCACAATTGTGCAAAAGAGGCAGGACAAGTACCTAGTGCCACTCACATCCATATTGAGAAGACTTCTCCCAACATGGTGTCATCATCCAGAACTTTTCGCTTCCCTTCACTATAACTTCCCTGTCCTATATCCCTATTCACTTGAGGCTCTCTCCATGATAAGGAGGTAGTAAAAGTAATCTTTACTGGTTTAACATATTTGCCTTTTCACAGAGTCCTGTGCCTTAAAGTGACTTGCACAGTGGGCATTTCAGGCCCCACTGCAAACTAATGATTAGAAAAACTTAAGACAGAGGAAGGGGCTTTTCAGTGCTGCGTTCAATTCACAGCCCAGGAATAGGGGCACATGTCACTTACTTTTCTGAACAATGAAACAAATCCTGAATGATTGTTATGCTGTGGGGATACAATGCAGTTATTGAAAAGGGCAGAGGAACATCTGGCCAGTCAGGCTTGGGGCTCACAAATGCTATAAGGACAGAGCCCAAAATTATTTCTTCATCTTAACCCTTTATTCCCACAGCATATAAGGCATTGTCCTCAAAGGGCTTCTAGATGAAATCTGTGTTTATAGCTGAACTCTTGTCAGTATGGTCTCCAATTACACACACCTTGTAAACAAAATCCAACCAAAATTGCTTGCTTCATTTCTAGCTTCTCCAAGGTCTATCTATGACCTTGTGTTTCATTAGTAGTTACTATCTCACAAGGATTATTGGCATCCATTTGTCCTATCGTTTCAGAATTTTATATACCGTTTAGAACATCACCTTTCAGCCCCTCTGGCAATATCATAGAAAGTTGGTTCTCCCACAAGTTCACAGCAACCAGCTCACTTCACAGTCTGATTTTCAGGAGTTTAACAAGAGCTTTAGAAATGCACTGGTCAGATAAACCTTGGCCTCACAGCCTCTTAGTCTTTCTGGATGAAGTAATTTGAAGGAGGGGGACCTTCAGTCAGTCACAGAGTTTTACTGTTTCCCAGTCTGATGACTTTTTTCCCCCACATCTTCTACTGCCAGCCTGATACATGGCTTCATCCCCTCACATCTATCTTACTGCAATTGACATTTTACCTTCCTCCAAGGTTCTCTTCCATTTGATTCATCCTATGTAGTGCTGTAAGAGTAATTCACTTGAAGGTACAGCTTTCAGTATGTTATTCCTCTGCTCGAAATCTTTCATTGATTCTGTTTAGGCCAGGATAAAGCCCAAATTCCTCAGGCCAGCATTCAAAGCCCACCATGAAATGGTTCCACTCTATCTACCCAACCCTAGCTTCACCATCTTCCTCAAATACGCTTTTTGTCCTGCAAAATTCGACTTCTCCTTGTTCTGGGCATATAAAATGCTTACTCCATCCTCAGTGCTTTTATTTCAGACTGCCTCTCCTACCCCTGCACCACAGGACATCCCCTAGCTTGCTTCACTATTTAGCCAAACCTCATCCTATCATTCAGTGGCCTGCTCAAGACCCACCTCCTCCTTAAGCCTTCTCCAGTCACCCCCACCTATACCATGGAATGCAGAATATTAGACCCCTTCCTAGACATACAGAATCAGAACCTGTATTTTAACAAGATCCTCAGGTGATTCTCGTATACACTACAGTTTGAGACATCCTGTCATAAATAGCACTATGATTTGTACCATGAAAAAAAAATCTATGACTGCAAATTACGATAGACAACAAAATTTTCCTTGAACTTTTTTCCCAGCTTCCGCTACTTGCCATCTTATGTTACCTATTCCTTCTAGCTTGTGGAGGTCCAAGGAAATGGGACAAGTTTGTACTTTCCCAACCATCTACACCCACAACCTGTCCCTTCCACCACTTTTGTGCCATTTGAGGATCCATATTCCCTAGTTTTGATTTAATTGGGCTTTCCTATTCTGGGGCCACAATTTTCTATAATTAATTTTGCTGTCATCTAATTATAGGTACAGTTGCCTACATCGACACCACTCCCCCAAAGGCAGGGCAAGTAGCTGATTGAACCTATGGGCCTTGGAGAAGGGACAGGGAGGTAGAGAACAAGATGGATTAACGTGCTATATGCAAAGAATACAGCTACCCCCAGAGGTAGCACAAGGACAGAATTGGGATGCTGATGGAGAATGGGCTGTAGAAGATTTATTGGGGTTGGGCTACCTTCCATCTGTTTCTCTGTTTCCAAATCTTCCTATGTACCATGAACTTTGTCTGGACATTAAGAGGAGGTCATTGATGGAGAAAGTTGACAAAGTCCCCAAGACATCACCAAAACAAAAGAAATCCGAAGACCTCAGAGGCTTGTTCAAACTCAGTACATCCTTTGGACTCTCTTTAACCCTTTCTTAGTTTCTCATTCCCCACCCCTTTGCTCTCCCTCCCTCTTTTCTGGCTTTTAATGCTTTAGGCTTGATGAAAAAAGGATTTTCCCGGGGGAAAAACTGCTAGTGATCTCTACATCAAGCACAAAAGTCCTTTATTTGAAGTCTGTCTTTCTTTACAATTCAAATACCATTCTCCCCTTTGCACTCCTCACTTCATGACCTTCAATTCTACTGTCATCAAAAATTAGTCATTTAGATAAGTTGTATGGAAGTCAATCTGAATTGCGTAGCTTGTGTGTATGTGTATGTGCGCATGTACCAGAAGCAGATTTTTATTATTTCACTCAGTATTAACTTAAAGTTGCAAAAGGAAGCATTGTATATTAAGAGCCCTTTATGAAACTTACCACAAAGAAAGGAAAAGACTTATCAGAAATGTACATAGAGTACTAATTTGTAGTACACAAAACAATAATCCAACTGTGCTTGCAAACATCTGGTTCTTGTAGAATTGGAGTATTCTTTTATACAGCTGAGCCATTCTCCCTATTTTGAACTTGATTGCAGTGCTCCACTGTTAAAGAAACCCTTTCGTCACAAACCCCAACAGAAATTTCAGCTCAACTCATATCAGAGCATCCACAAGGCCCAATTCAAAGAATGTGAAATAATGTATTGTTACTGCAATAGTTGTGAGTACCAGTGGCATCAGAGCTACCTGAGGCATTTGTTAAATGCATATATTCCCTAGCCCCTAGGATGGAATGAATTAAAATCTCCATGTTTAGGCCATATGGAATCTCCAAGTGGTTTTGGAAATCACCGTTTTAGTGCACTCATAAGCTACAGTCCTCTTGGACTCCTGATTCTTCACCAGTTCCTTGTTAACCTAGCTGCCATTGCAACTGCTTTCCAGAATATGTTCCCTGGCAGACACCAAGGGCATTTCCTGTCTTTTTTACAAAGCTGCACTAGGCATCTCTGGTGACACTAAAGTTGAATGCCTTTAAAAGGATTTTCCTCTGAGACCTTTTACCTTCCCTGATTATCACATCCAGAAGTACATCCAGCAGCCTGTGAAAAACTCTCCCAAGCGAAAGGCCTGGCAGCAGGCTCAGACCTCCAGGTTAAGCAATGTCCTACGTGACCAGACTGGAGGTCCCCACATACAGAGGTCCTGACTACCAACAGGGCCAAGAGATTGCTCAAGGTGGTTAACACTTCAAAGGTAGCCCATGGTTTCAAGGGTGAAGGAAACAAACATCATAGCTGTCACTCCACATGTCTTATTCCAAAATATCTCCTTTAAAAACCCCTCCAGACAAAGTGCTGGATTCTATAGACGGTGTCAAAGACAAAGTTGTAAAGTAGGTGAGGTTTGTCTCACAGGCCCTCAGCCTCCATGTTCTCTTCCTGCACAGTCGATCCAGCAAGGCCCGATGCCCTTGAGCTTCCCACAGTGGCAGCTGCTGCATGTGTTACCCCAGCCTGGATTTGCTTCTGACTTTCTCTCCTCCTTCCTTTGCCCTCCACTTTCCAGCTCGGGGATCCCTTCCCTCGGGGCTGCATTTTCTGAGTAGAATGTGGTAGATGGTAGATCATAAAAGTAAATACCCTTCTGGGTTACAGAAAAAGTTCAAGAGGGGATTAACCCTCTTGAACTAACCATTCACTGTGTCCCCTGGCACCTAGCTAACCCTGGCTCCAGACTGAACCCCTAACACTGACCACAGACTGAGTCCTCTAACCTTGGCCACCATAAGAATGTTATTTGTGGCTGGACACTAAGTAAGAAGATTTTTTAGGGTGTGTATTTTTAATTATATTTTAAGTTCTGGGGTACACGTGCAGAACGTGCAGGTTTGTTACATAGGTATGTACATGCCATGGTGGTTTGCAGCACTCATCAGTCCATCATCTATATTAGGTATTTCTCCTAAGGCTATCCCTCCCCTAGTCCCCCACCCCCAGACAGGCCCTGGTGTGTGATGTTCCCCTCCCTGTGTCCGTGTGTTCTCATTGTTCAACTACCACTTACGAGTGAGAACATGCAGTGTTTGGTTTTCTGTTCTTGTGTTAGTTTGCTGGGAATGATTGTTTCCAGCTTCATCCATGTCCCTGCAAAGGACATGGAACAGCCCTTCATGCTAAAAACTCTCAATAAACTAGGTATTGATAGAATGTATCTCAAAATAGTAAGAGCTATTTATGACAAACCCACAGCCAATATCATACTGAATGGGCAAAAACCGGAAGCATTCTCTTTGAAAATTGGCATAAGAGAAGGATGCCCTCTCTCACCACTCCTATTCAACATAGTATTGGAAGTTCTGGCCAGGGCAGTCAGGCAAAAGAAAGAAATAAAGGGTATTCAATTAGGAAAAGAAGATTTTATTTAAAAAAAAGTTATTATTGCCACAGAGAAATCTTATCATGCCCCACCAATAGAGACATAATTCAAAGGACTCATCCTATCTAACTGATTATAAATCAACACTATCACCTTGCTTTAGGAAGGACACCAAGTTGCCAACTGTAATTTATAATCCATCAATAAAAGATAGGCGGATGAGAGGCAGGGAGGAGCAGCAACAGAATCTCTTATGTAGGTGAACAAATAAATTGAAATAAACAGAGCCTACTCCAGCTGGACCTCAGAACCTCATGGTCAACAATATCAACATGATTTTTATTATGTTTGCTAATATAACCCTGCCTCTACTCATAATGAGAAAAGAGGAACTGAGCCATGGTGCCAGAATATTCATGAAAGTAAATATTTATAAGCAGAGCAGACAATAAATGTTTGAGAACAGTAACCTTACAAGCACTCAAATAAGAAACATGCAACCTCTGCCATTTGTTGTAGCTTTCAGTTGTGAAGAACAGTTTTAAAAATAAAATTCAGTCTCCTAATGATATCATATATGAAATACAAAAAAAAAAAAAAAGATCTGAATGACCTCAAGGTGGTTCACTCTAAAACAACTAAGTCCTGCATGCTATTAATTGTTGGAGATTCATTCATGTGTCTTTTTCTAAGAATTTCTGAATCAAGCCATTTCTCAATTATTCCCTCGGTGCGGATTACTCCTCCCAGCTGACTTCTCTTATCATCCAACATGCAGCCGAGAAGCCCCCTCTAGGTATCAGGTACACCCCTATTTCCAGCAGCCCCATATGCTGACTCTTTGTAAGAAAACTCACTCCAGATAAATGAGACACATCATGTTCTGGGACAAGAGCAGCAATTGTAGTCCTTAGCAAAATTAAGAGGGAGGCGAAACCTGGCTTCACTGGCTTCACTGTCTTCCTCTCACTCTTCTCTGCCCCTGTCTCCTGGACCAACAACACAAAGTCTTCCCGACCACCTCCTCAACCTGCTCCTGCACCAGAGCAGGGGTTTTTCTAAGCATAACCACAAATAGAGCAAGGAAACAGGAGAATTAAGTTCTAATCTGGACTCCACCTAGCTGTATATCCTTATGATGACATTTCTCTCTTAGTCTCAGTATTCTGAGACTCAGTTTCCTAAATGTGTCATTTTAACGCAATGAAAAGAAAGAGTTCAAGGAAACTAAAATTTACAGACTCCTTACCATGTGCTAGACACTGTGCTCCAGGCAATTTACATCAATAATTCCTTTAATCTTCCCAAATAGTTAGTACAATGTTTATTTTACATATAAGGAATGTTAGTTTCAGAAAGGTTACATCACTTGCTCAGACCACAGAGCTTGAGTGGTAAAAGAGGGATTTTCATCCATGTCTGTGTCTGACTGCATTGCTTCCAGGGGCTTGACACATGTGATCCCTAAGGCCCCTTCCAACTTTAACACCTTATGAGTCTGTGAAGTCCCATCATGTGCACAGTTGTCTATTCTACCTATTTATAGTGCTAGTTCCATAAATATCTGTGAAAAGAATAAAGTTAGGTATCATAAATGAGAGACACTGAAAAAATGGTACAGATGCTTGAGTGTAACTGTGAGTAAACCAAAGAAAGGAGACTTGAATTGGCCTAAAAAAAAGTTAAAGGAATCTGTTGGCCAAATTTAAAAATAGGTGAGACATGCCCACCTCTTCCCTATAAGAGGAAGGGAAATAGCTATATCAAAACTAAGATTCTATAAATCATTACCCTACACCACCTTCGATAGGAAAAAGGAACTGGCCTGTCTCCAGGCAGCTCAATGAACCAAAAATGAGTGCAATCTTTTGCCACAAACTGAGATGAGATTGCCAAACACTTCTCAGACTAACTTTGTTTACTTTGTTTTCCCTGTATTATAAAGACACTGGGGCTCAGATGATTTATAACCCATCTTATACCACTCTCGTCCCTTGTTCTCTCAGCCTTACAGGCTATAGTGTGGAGTTCAGATTGGAAGGGGATAATAGGATTATTGCAGTGGCCTGAGCTTGGATGGTGGCAGCAGGGACTGAGAGAGATTTTGGAAGTACAGTCTACACAACTGGATGTCAAGGATTAGAAAGGAGTAGGTTTCTGACTTGTGTGAATGGAAGGATGGTAGTCCCTGAGATTGTGAATACCAGATACAGAGCCAAAGTTGGAGGGAAGTTCATAAATTGTCACAAAAGAGGAGTTTATCCAGAAACCTTTCCCCATCTTGGGTATCTGCACTGAAATGACTAAGTCATCACTCACCTAGTGTTTAAACCCATAATTCAGATCTGCATCGTCTCGCCCCTAAACCACTATAATAACCTTCTAACTGGTCACTCTGCCTCTAGCCCTGCTCCCTTCAAATCCACCTTCCACACTGATGCCAGAGGGTTCTAACTCAAAGGTAAACTTTTCCATACAACTTCCTTGTTTATAGCCCCTCAATGGCTCCCCACTGCCCCTAGCATAAAGATCCAGTACCCTCAAATGCCATATGAGCCACTTCATGAGCCATCCCCACTAACTTCTCCACATTCATCTCTCCAACCACACCAAACTACTTGGAGTCCCTAAAGCACTCTAGACTGTGCCTTTGTTTATGGTGCTCCCTCCACCTTAAATGCTCTTTCCTGTACCACCATCTGCCTGGTGAACACCTACCCAACATTCGCAACTCAAATCATGCTTACCTTCTCTCTGAAGCCTTTCCTAATATCCATACCATGACCAGATTTGTGCCCCTACAACTAGGACATTCTTCTACCATAACACCTATAGCACTTTATAGCACTTAATTGTATACATGTTTGTTCCCCTACTAGATGTTGCACCCCTCAAGAACAAGGACCTTGGCAGAGTTCACTCTTAGTAAAAGTCTATTGAATTAATGGATGGATGAGTGATTAAATGGATAAGTGAATGAATGGATTTATGAATGAATGAAGAAGTAGAGGCAATACTAGAAAAAATTAGATATAATACTTAACATATTCATATTACCTCACAGTGCATAACATTTTACAAAACGCTTTAAAATCTTGTGTCCTATTTGTCCCTGATAATATTACAAAATAGAGAAGGCAAACAGATGACATTACTCCAGAAGGGCTAGAACTCAAGTCACCTGGGTTACTCCAGAATTGTCCCTTCAATTGCTAACCAAATGCCATGAGAAAGAAAATTATTAGGTAATAAGCATTTTGTTCTCTTGCCTGACCTTTTTTTCCCCCAAATCAACTTTTTCTCCATGCGTTGAGTTAGCAGCCACCTCCACCATGCCATTTTATGTTTAAACTTTTTGACGTTCAGCACAAAGTCAGGTCAGTGTTCCCTGGCCTTGTCAGCACTCCCAGAGCACAGCAGCTCAGGGCTCAGGAGGAACCTCGAATGTTAAAAGCCCAGTTGCAAGACTCATCAGAAAATCAAATACATTTAAACTCTAAAAATATCCCCCGTGATCTATGCATATAGCCATGGTGTCTGACAAATTCAATTAAATCTGTCATACATCATTCTCCACAGTGTTATTGAGAGAGACATAGTAGTATCGAATTTTAATTATTCAGCTCCTATTGATCCCACCATAATCTGGTGAGAATCATTTGCAAACTGACAGTCCCCTCAAGAGACAGCCACTATTCTCTAATTATAAATCTCACAGTGTCACTTGATAAAAGGTTAGGATTTGTCTTCCCCACAAAAAAAGCGCCAAATTTTGCCAAAAAAATTCTTATATAGAAACCAAAACAATGTGCACACGTTGTAACGTAAGCTGAGCTATAAATAGAGCCTGGCTTGTGGCATCACTGCCTCTCTCCATCCCACCCACACCTTGGCTCCTCAATTCCCTCATATCAAGTGTTTGGGCACCGCCTTCACACTCCCTCCCCAGAGTTTATGCTGAGGGATCTCTCTTCCAAGGTCCCTCCTCCCATAACATCATAACCAACTAGACTAACTCTCAACCCAAAAGCCTTGTGATCTAGTCTAACCTCTCTTTGCTGGGAACAATCAGTGGTCACTATATTTGCATTCTCACAAGTATTCTCAAAGCTTCAACACAGAGAAGTAAGGAATCATAGGAATTTCAAGTCTTTAGCAGATGGCTGGGAGACACGGGGAAAAGAAAGGCCTCAAGGTCCAATACAATTGTACCATCAGAGCAACCTGAAGGACTAGCACAAGAATAAACAGTCCCATACAGTCAGTGAGTCAGTCAACAAATATTTTTTGAACACCAATGATATGCTAGGAACTGTGCTAGGCTCTGAGAGATACAGTGGTGAAAAAAATATAAATGTAGCCTAATAGAACTTAAATAAATGGTTACAATTAGTTCATTGATTGATTAAACTATGTAAAAGGCAAATACAATGGGCAAATCAAATGGGGTCCCAGCCTATTCTGAAGGGCTAAAGATTAAGCTGAGAGGAGAAAGGTGAGCTGGTCTTGTTTATGTAAAGAGTGAGGCAGGTGGAGACAAGAGGGTAGAAGCACTATAGGCAAAGGAATGTGTATGAGCAAAAGCAGTCCAGAAGGTAAAGAGGTCAAGGTAGGGAAGAGGTGATAACAAGGAGGGGTACTGAATATGGTTGGTGGTGGGTGGGACCAGTGGTGTGGTTACTGCTGATGGATACTTGCAAGGCAGCTTGCAGTAGGTATGGCTGCTGGTGACAGGGATTGTCAATGAATATAGTTGTTGATGATAGGCATGGAGTCTGGGATTAGAGTTGAATAGTGCCTATGGCTGCTAGTTGGTATGGCAGTTACTGGTAAACGTAATAAGTGTATCATGGTTCTGATTGTAGACATCTCTTATGGCAGTGAACATTACTGGGGATATAACCTATGCTGGTAACTGTGTTCACTTGGCATAGATAGAAGGAAGAATCCAACCTTATTTTTGGCTACTCCAAATCATCACCAGATGGCTAGCCAGGTGACCCAATACCGCTTGTTGAATAATCTATCTTTTCTCCTCTGATTTGAAATATTATCTTTGTTATATATGAATTTCCTCTATATATTTGGGTCTATTTTTTGATTAATCTATACTTTTGCATTGATTTGTGTGTCTGTTTTGTGCCAATATCTTAAAGGTTTAATTACTATAGTTTTATGATATTTTAAGATTGATAGGGACAGCTCCCCACTAATAAATTTTTCCAGGTTTTTCCACAATATACTTGCATGTTTAATTTTCTATATGAACTTTAGTTTTCTGTAGTTATTCTTATTCAGATAATATTAAAATTGTCAAATTCACATTTATGATACTCAGTGTTCAAACCCAAGAATATGATATAGGTTTTCCATTGGTTCAAGTCTCCAATTAGATTCCTCCTCATTGTGTTCCAATTTTTCCTCTAAAAGATCTTGTACATTGCTGATAAATCTATTTCTAGGCCATTACCATTTTTCTTACACTTGCAAAAGGGATTATTTTATTATATAAGCATATATTTGATATTTGTCAATTGTATATATTAATTTTGTTCTGAGGAGTCTGAATTATCTTACTATGTACTATATTTTTAACTTGATTCTCTTGTGTTTTCTAGATATTTAATCATACCAGTAAAAATTTGATAATTTGGCTTCCTCCTTTCCAGTTTTTATACTTCCTACTTCTTTGGCTTATCTAATTGTGCTGACTAAAACCTCTAGAACAAAGTTAATTCTTACCATCTTCCTGCCTTTCATAGAAGTCTTTCACTACTAAAAGTTAGTGTTTCACCATTTAACATGATTTTGGCTTTTGGTTATTGTATTAGTCCGTTTTCACTGTACTGATAAAGACATACCCGAGACTGGGTAATTTATAAATAAAAAGAGGTTTAATTGACTCACATTTTCACGTGGCTGGGGGGGCCTCACAGTCATGGCAGAAGGTGAAAGGCACAGCTTAAATGATGACAGAAAAGTGAAAAAGGAAACCCCTTATAAAATCATCAAATCTCATGAGACTCATTCACTACAACCAGAACAGTATGGGGAAAACTACACCCATGATTCAATTATCTCCCACCGAGTCCCTCCCACAACAAGTGGGAATTATGGGAGCCACAATTCAAGATGAGATTTGGGTGGGGACACAGGCAAACCATATCATTCTGCCCCTGGCCCCTCATAAATTTCATGTTCTCACATTTTAAAATGAATCATGCCTTCCCAACAGTCCCCCAAATTCTTAACTCATTTCAGCATTAACTCAAAAGTCTATAGTACAAAGTCTCATCTGAGACAAGGCAAGTCCCCTTTGTTTATGAGCTGTAAATTCAAAATCGAGTTAGTTACTTCCTAGATACAATGGGGGTACAGGCACTGGGTAAATGTAGTCATCTCAAATGGGAGAAATTGGCCAAAATGAAGGGACTTCAGGCCCCATACAAGTCCAAAATTCAGCAGGGCAGTCAAATCTTAAAGCTCCAAAGTGATCTCCTTCCTGGCTGCTTTCACAGGCTGGCATTGAGTGTCTGCACCTTTTCCAGGCACACTGCGCAAGCTGCTGGTGGATCTACCATTCTGGGGTCTGGAGGATGGTGGCCCTCTTCTCACAGCTCCACTAGGTATTGCCCCAGTGGGGACTCTGTGTGTGGGCTTCAACCCCATATTTCACTTCTGCAGTGCCCTAGCAGAGGTTCTCCATGAGGGCCCCACCACTGCAGCAAACTTCTGCCTGGACATCCAGGTATTTCCATACATCTTCTGAAATCTAGGCAGAGGTTTCCAAACCTCAATTCTTGACTTCTGTGCACCCACAGGCTCAAAACTATGTGGAAGCTGCCAAGGCTTGGGGCTTGCACCCTCTGAAGCCATAGCCTGAGCTGTACCTTGGCTCCTTTTACTCACAGTTGGAGCAGCTGGGATGCAGGGCACCAAGTACACAGCAGGGAAACCCTGGGCCTGGCCCATCAAACCATTTTTTCCTCCTATGCCTCCAGGCCTGTGATGGGAGGGGCTGCTGTGAAAACCTCTGACATGCCCTGGAGACATTTTTCCTATTGTCTTGGGAGAGAGGCCACACAATCATGGCAGAAGGCAAAATGCACATCTTACATGGTAGCAGGCAAGAGAGAATGAGAGCAAAGAAAAAGGGTTTTCCCCTTATAAATCCATCTGATCTCATGAGACTTATTTACTACCATGAGAACAGTATGGGGGAAACTGCCCCCATGATTCAATTATCTCCCACCAGGTCCCTTCCACAAGTGGAAATTATGGGAGCTACAATTCAAGATGAGATTTGGGTGGGGACACAGCCAAACCATATCAGTTATACACACACACACATACACACACACACACACGCACGCGCACACATATACACATATATACACACACCCATATAGTTGTATATTTCATACAGTCATTTTAAGCCTTTTTAAGTCATTTTAAGAACTATCCAATAATTCCAATTTTATTGAGAGTTACTTTTTAGTTGGGAATACATATTTAATGTCATGTTTCTTTTCAGCAGTTCTCATATGAATTTTTTCTCTGTTTTCTATGAATATGGTAGAAGAATGGCAAGGGAAAGAGTAATTCGAATGACTTTATGGAGTAAGTCATGTTGCACAGAGATCTGGAGAATAATTAATATTTCTGGTTTCAAATGGCAGACTAAATACACATGATAGTTTTCCTACCTTCTGACTCCATACCATTTTCTCCACCAAAGCTAAAATGAGAGGGAGAAAGAGAAAAAGAAAGAGAGAGAGAGATAAATACTAGACTCAAAATCAAGAAGATACATCAGTAGGGGACTAAAATCTGAGGAATCTCTGCAAAACTGAAAACCAACAAATCAAACTAAATAGGAAAACAGCAGCCTATGACATGCACAGATTAGGTACCAGGATCTGTTTTCACAAAGGGTAGAAGCTACACAAAGGGTGCTTCACACTTGGAGGTCATGAAATCTGACAAGGGTGTGGCATAGAAGAAGCCAACAAGGAGATTAAAAGGGTCACTGAAGTGATTGTAGTAGACAAACTGGCTAACCTCTGTGCATTCCCCTGCTCTGTCCCCACTGTGAGTCAGGCAACAGCAATGGGGGTATCTGTCTTCAGGCAGAAGCAGTGCTTGAGTCAGGGAGACAGAATAGTGTCCCTAGAGGCTGATGACTTCTGGAAGGAAAGGGGAGTGACCATGTCCTGATTGCCAACTGTTAAAATATCCTACCCATTGACACATTAAAAGCATCTCTATCCATCTTCTACTCTCACTGTAAAGAGGGCACAAGCCCCAACAGGCACCTCCCAGGGAACTGCATAAACAGAGGCAGCAATCTGGCAGGAAATCTCATCAATAAAGGAAATTTAATAATCAAGAATCACAAAATATTCGAAGAACAGCACACACAACTAACTGAAGGATGAGCAAGGTTTTACCAGGCAGTGATAGAAATACATTGCAGGCAGAAGGAAATATGTGCATCAACAAAGGTATAAGAGTGACAAAGAATAGTATATGTTTCAAATATAGAGCATAGCCTGCCTGAGGACATAAGCTTGAGGGGGTAGGCTGGGCCAAATTGTAGAGGGTTTCAGATGCCAAGCAGAACCATTTGTGTTTTATCCTGTAGGCAATGAGAATGGAGACAGTGGCAGTTTATGAGGGGGAGAGTGACACGACGACAGCTATACTTTAGAAAGATGATTCTAATGGGAATATGAAATGCAGATAGAAGTGGAAAGAGTAGAACCATTTGGGGGGCTGCTGCCACAGAGTAGAGTAAAAAAGACTGAGGTCTGCTTGAGAGCAGTGGCAATAGGAGATGAAAGGAGAGGAAAGAAGTGAGAGATGTAAGATATCTGTAATTGATTAGGTTTAGGGATTCTGCATCAGGGAGACAAAGGAAGCACAGGTAATTTTAAGTTACATGTTTCATGTAACTGAGTTAGGGAACAATAAGATAACAGCATTTGGTTTTTGTTCATTTTGTCATTGTTATTTTTTGGAGATGAGGAGTTCATTTTGGAAGTTTGAGTTTGAGGTGCCTGCAGGATATATCTAAGTGAAAATATTCTATAAGCAGTTGGAAGTTCAAATCCAAATTTCAAAAGAGAGGCCAAAACTAAGAGACATAGGTTTGAGCAGTATTTTGCAATAGTGGGTTAGATCACTCAATACAGTGAATGAAGGGAGGAAGGAATGAGGAGATTGAGACAAAGCTTCCAAATGCAGATCAGCTATCTTAGGAACTGACTTGAGCCATTTTTGATAAAGTGCTATATGAAGCAAAATGATTTCATTTTTTTTGTTTTGTTTCTACTAATCAGAACCAAATAAGTTGGCTAAGTGATCATAGGAGTAACTCACTAGAAACAAATTGGTGTGAGAAAGAGTATTTTCTCTCAGCAAATAAAGATGTTTAGGTTGAGTAATGTTGACAAATAAAAAATCATACGCAATGTTAGAGTTAAATGTTTATTTTGCAGTTGGGGAAATTTAAGTACAAAGAAGTGAAATGACTCCTCCAAAATCACACAGCCAGTGTCAGAGCAAGACTAGAGTTCAGTTCTGCTTTATAGCCCAGTGATTCATCTTCTCCCACCATCACCACCCCACTAACTCATATACAGCTAACAACTGATATCGTTGATTACTACATTTGACTCCAAGAATTACAACCATAATTCAAGGTGTTTGGCAGGGGGCAAGACATCATGAATCAGCCTGATAGTCTGTCTATTTAATGTGTAGTTAATTGTCAATTACCTCTGCAAAAAAGCAAGCCATGGCAAGGATGGTCCAAACAATGAATACTTTTAAAAATCATTTGTTTTGAATTTAATATATATTTCAATTTCATGTCATTTAAAGAAAATTATGCACACTCAAAATTTTGTCTGCAAAAATAGATGTTTGTAAAGTAAATCATTTTTAGTCCTTTATTTATAATGCCATTTCTAAGATATATTCTCAGGAAAAAAAAAACATATTGTGTTTTCAAGATTGTCCAATCCTTTTACATGATTAATAAGTCTTTAATGCATGATAAGCATAAGAAAAATACTCCTCAGAGCCCATGAAATCAAATCCATACCCTTTAGCATGCCATTCAAAGTATCCTACCTCAGGGCCCCCACCTAGCTTTCTATATTTGTCTCCCTTTACATGCCTATATCAACCCTCTCTCCTAATGACACTAAACTATTAGCTCTACCCCATTCAATGTACAATCAACCTTACCTGTATGTCTTTGCTCATACTGTTCCTGGGGTTTAAAAATGCTTTCTCCACAATCACCTAGCAAAAGTCGTATCTGTTTTTCAAAATCTACCTCAAATTCCACTTCCCTGTAAAGCCTTCCCTGATCACTCCACAGGAAGTACTCTCTTCTTCATCTGCACCACCCTCAGGAATAGAGAAGAGAATCTGAGGGCGATCTTGGTGTAGTTTTGGAACACACTTAAAATACTACCTCCTCTTAAAATGTAGGCTACATTTCCATTTATTCATATGTCCCTAAAATGTTATGTGCTAGAAATCATGCTCACCATTGAGAATATAATGATAAGTAAAAAAAAAAAAAAAAAAAAAAAAAAAAGAGTCCTTGCTTTCAAGGAGTTCACAATCAAGCTAGAGAGGCAATTAACTAAGCAGGCAATTATAATTAATTTATGATGAGTGCTGAAATAGGGGTAAGTCAAGAGTGCTACAAGACCACAGAGAAGAGTCACCAAAACCAACTTTAAGGAGCATATTAGTTTGTTCATGCACTGCTATAAAGAAATAACTGAAACTTGGTAATTTATAAAGAAAAGTGGTTTAACTGGCTCATGCTTCCACAGGCTGTACAGGAACCATGTCTGTGGAGGCCTCAGGAAACTTACAATCATGGCAGAAGGCAAAGGAGAGGCAGGCACATCTTACATGGCTAGAGCAGGAAGAGAGCAAGAGGGGAGGTGCTACATCCTTTTAAACAACCATATCTCATGATAGCACTAGAGAGATGGTGTTAAACCATTAGAAACTGCCTCCATGATCCAATTACCTCCAACCAGGCCCCACCTCTAACATTGGAAATTACATTTAACCATGGGATTTGGGTGGGGACAAAAATCCAAGCCATATCATTCTGCCCCTGGCCCCTCCAAAATATCATTTCCTTCTCACATTTCAAAATACTATCAGGCCTTCACAACAGTCCCCCAAAGTCTTAAGTTATACCACAATTAACTCAAAATTCCAAAGTCTCACCTGAGACAGGGCAAGTCCCTTCCACAATGGGGATATAGGAAATGGGTAAATATTCCCTTTCCAAAAGGGAGAAACTGGCCTCAAGAAAGGTATTACAGTCTCCATGCAAGTCCAAAACCAGCAGGGCAGTCATAAAGCTCCAAAATAATCTCCTTTAATTCCATGTCTCACATCCAGGTCACACTGATGCAAGGAGTGGACTCCCAAGGCCTTGGAAACTCCACCCCTGTAGCTCTACAGGGATCAGCCACCACAGCTGCTCTCAAGGGCTGGTGTTGGGTGCCTGTGACTTTTCCAGGCACACAGTACAAGTTGTTGGTGGATCTATCATTCTGGGGTCTGGAGGATAGTGGCCCTCTTCTCACAGCTCCACTAGGCAGTGCCCCAGTGAGGACTTTGTGAGGGGGCTCCAACCCTACATTTCCTCTCTGTACTGCCCAAGTAGAGGTTCTCGATGAAGGCTCCACCTCTGCTGCAGACTTTTGCTGGGACATTCAGGCTTTTCCATACATCTTCTGAAATCTAGGTGAAGGTTCCCAAGCCTCAACTCTTGCACTCTGTGCACCTGCAGGCTTAACACCACATGGAAGTCACCAAAGCTTATGATTTACACCCTCTGAAGCAACAGCCAGAGTACCTGGGCCCGTTTGAGCCACAGCCAGAGTTGGAGCTGCCAGGATGCCAGGAGCAGTGTCCTAAGGAACTGTTCTTCCCTCCTAGGCCTCAGGGCCTGTGATAGGAGGGGCTGTTGTGGAGGACTCTGAAATGCCTTCTGGGCCTTTTCCCCATTGTCTTGGCTATTAGTACTTGCCTTCCTTTTACTTATGCAATTCGTCTGGTCTCATACTGCTATAAAGAAATACCTGAAACTGGGTAATTTATTTAAAAAAAAAAGAGAGATTTAATTGGCTTATGGTTCTACAAGCTGTACAGGAAGCATGCCTGGGAAAGTCTCAGGAAACTTACAATCATGGCAGAAAGTAAAAGAGATGCAGGCACATTTTACATGGCTGGAGCAGGAGGAAGAGAGCAAGGGGGGAGATATTATATGCTTTTAAACAACCAAATTCATGATAGCACAAGGGGGATGGTACTAAACCATTAGAAACTGCCTCCATGATCCAATCACCTCCCATCAGGCCCTACTTCCAACACCGGGGATTACAATTTGACATGAGATTTGGGCAGGGATACAAATCTAAACCATATCAGGGAGTGAGTAGTCTTCATGGAAGAAGGGGCACTTGAGATGGAATCTTAAGGATGAGTAGAAATTATCTAGACAAAGTGGTGACCATCCGGGAATGGCAAGAGATGAAACTGGAGAAAAAGGCACTGTCAAGATCCTGCAGGGCTTTATTGACCCTGATATGGAGTGTTGATTTTATTTACAAAGCAAGAGCAAAGAAGAGTCACTATAAGGCTTTAAAGCAGGTAATGCTATGATTTGATTTTCATTTTTTAAGGACAGTTTTGGCTACTGAATTGAGAATGGATTGGGAGAAAAGTAGGGTAAGAGTAGAAGTAGGGAAATCACTTAGGAGGCTCTTATAGTAGTTAAGGCAAGAGAGAATAGTAGTTTAGTTTAGAGTGGTAGCCTTGGCCATTAGTGCCAAACTAAGGAGGTATCCAGAGAGACAGTAGAAAGTGGACAGTTTCAAGGATATTAAATAAGTACAACCTAAAAGACTTGAGGACTGATTGAATGGGAATGGGACTGCTGAGAGTGAGTACAGACTTCAGTGAGAAACACTATTTAGTCTCCCCATCAAGGGTGGAAAAGATAAAAACCTTTACATAGAACTTGTACTAATATGTAGTTTCGTCAGGGTTGCCCCTCCCTCCATTCAGATTGCCTTGCCCTGGTAATATTTTATAGACATCATTCCCTGTTATCAGGCATGAATGTAAGGTAGGCATAGTGAAGGAGAGGGAAAAATGATGGATTATTCCCAAGTTTCCAGGTAGGACCACTGGATAGCACTTATTGAGATAAGAAACATAGGAAAATAAGGTCAGGGTAAGAAGTGAGGAAAGATGATTTTGGTTTGATGTGTACTGAGTTTGAGGACCCTGTAACACTTGGCACTGCATCTAGCATCCAGGGGAAGTTCAATTAATATTTGTGAAAATACTGAAATTAAAGAGACAAGTAGAAGAAAATGAAATAACTAAGTAGATTGAGAAAGGTTGCCAGAAAGCTTGGAGAAAAACCAAGATGATATGTAATCTTTGCAGAAGTCAAAGGTAGAAACTATTCTGAGATCAAAGTCCTATAAACAGAGTCAAATGCTTCCAAGAGGTAAATAAGAGAATTGGAAATCATCCATTCAATTTGTCAACAAAAAGTTCTTGGTGACCCCTGTAAGGGCAGTTTCAAGTAGCATGAGTATGAAAGTGAAATTTGAACATGTTTAAAAATAAATGTTTGTGGAACTTCCACTTCTGGCCAAGATGGAATAGCAGGGACTAAGCTCACTCCCCTGCCTGAAACAACTAACAAAAAGGAATAAAATATATGAAACAACAGTTTTCAGACACTAAGCATCAAGCAACAAAAAACAATATTTACTGAGATAAAGGCAATAAATGATCTTTAATTATAGTTGGGATCTATAATATCTCCCTCTCAGCAACTGATAAAACTACTAAACAGAATATCAGCAAAGATAGAGAAGAAATAATAACATATAATCAGCATAGGACATCCCACCCAACAACAGAAAAATACATATTCTGTTCACATATACATGGAACTAACAAAAAAGGACAAAATATATGAAACAATAGTTTTCAGACACTGAACATCAAGCAACAAAGAACAATATTTAACAATATTTATTGAGAGATAGGAAACAAATGATGTGATCTTTAATTATAGTTGGGATCTATAATATCTACCTCTCAGCAACTGATATAGAACTACCAGGCAGAATATCAACAAGGATAGATAAGAAATAATAACATATAATCAGCATAGGACATTCCACCCAACAACAGAAGAATACACATTCTGTTCAAGTATACATGGAACATTTTATCAAGATAGACAATAATCTGGGCCATAAAACAAGTTTCAATAAATTTAAAATTATTTAAGTCACATAAAGAATCTTCTTTGATCACAATGAAATTAAGTTACAAATCAATAGCCGAAAAACCTCTGGAAAATTGCAATTTTTTTGGAAACTAAACAACACACTTATAAATGATGAATAATTAAAACATCAAAAGGGAAATTAGAAAGTATTTTGAATTTAATAAAAATAAAAACACAGCTTATAAACACTTGTAGGATACAGCTAATATGGTACTTACCAGGGGATTTATAGCACTAAATAAATATATTTGAGTATAAGAAATGTCTTCCATCTTTGAAACTAGAAAAAAAAGCAAATGTAATCCAAAATAAACAGAAGAAATGAAATAATAGAAATCAGAGTTGAAATCTATGAAATAAATAAAGAAAAACAATAGAGAAAAATCAATGAAGTCAAAAACTGGTTCTTTGAGAAAATCAATAAAATTGATAAATATATAGCCAGGCTGTATAGGAAAAATGAGAAGAAACAAATTATCAATATCAGGAATGAGAGTGGTAACATCACTACCAATTCTACAATTATTAAAAAGCTATTAATATTATAAACAACTTTGGCTAATAAATATTACAGCAGATGAAACTGACAAATTTCTTGCAAGAAAGAAACTACTCAAAACAGCTCAAACAGATACTATTATTACTCAAGGATAGATATCCTAAAAAGTCCTATATCTATTTTTTAAATTGAATTTATAGTTTAAAACTTGCCCAGAAAGAAAACTCCAGACCCAGATGGTTTCACTAAAGAATTCTATCAAACATTTAAATTCAATACAGACTCTTCTAGAAAATTAAAAAGGAAGAAATATTTCCAACACATTCTATAAGGCCAGCATTACTGTTAACAAAATATAACAAAGACATTACAAGAAAAGAAAACCATAGACCAATATCCCTCATGAACAGATATGTTCTTAACAAAATTTGATGGCACAAACTCAACAATGTATAAAGGGATACTACATCATGACCAAATGGGTCAATAGTTATCCTATTATTACAAGGTTAGTTTAGTATTTGAAAATCAATCAAAATAACTCATCATATTAATAGGCTAAAAAACCATACGATCATCTTAAAAGGTGCAGAAAACACACTGGACAAAATCTAACATCCATTCCCCCAAAAAATTTTAGCAAGTTTTGCAGAAGGGAATTTCTATAACTCAATAAAGGGCATCTACAAACAATCTACTGATATACACCATGACATGGATGAATCTCAAAAATGCTATGCTTCGTGAAAGTCAGATATATAAGAATAAAAAAACATGCTAACTCATAAAACTCAATAGCCAAAAAAGTCCCCAAATAACCCAATTAGGAGATAGGCAAAGAACCTGAAGAAACATTTTTCCAAAGAAGACACACAAATGGCCAATAGGTATATGAAAAGATGCTCAACATTACTAATCATTAGAGAAATGCAAATCAAAACCATAGTGATATATTTTCTTATCCCAGTTAGAATGACCAGTATCAAAAAGACAAGATATAAAGAATGTTGTTGTGAAGAAAAGGGAACTCTTGTAAATTGTTGGTGGGAGTGTAAATTGGTACAAACATTATGGAAAACAGTATGAAAATTCCTTAAAAATTAAAAATATAACTACCATATGATCCATCAATTCCACTTCTGCATATATTTTCTAAGGAAATTAAATTGGTATTTTGTAGCAATATCTATACTCCTATGTTTATCACAGCATTATGCACAATAGTCAAGATACGGAAACAATCCAAGTGTCCATTGGTGGACAAATGGATAAAGAAAATTTGGTGTATATTGTGTGTGTGTGTGTGTGTGTGTGGCAGAATATTAGTCAGCCACAAAAAAAGAAGAAAATTCTGTTATTTGTGACAATTTGGATGACTCTGGAGAACATTATGCTAAGTGATGTAAGCCAAACACAGAAAGACGAATATTGTATGGTCTCACTAATATGTCTAAAAAAGTTGAACTTACAGAAGCAGAGAGTAGAATGGTGGTTGCCAAATGCTGGGGGCAGGAGTGAGGGGAGGGAACAGGGAGATGTTAGTCAAAAGGTACAAAGTTTCAGTTATAAGACAAATAAGTTCTGAAGATCTAATGTAATGCATGGTGACTACATTTAAATTTGCTAAGACAGTAGATCTTAAGTACTCTTACCACAAAAAAGGTAACTCTGAGCACAATGTGTATCATACCAAATCATCATGTTTCACATCTTAAATTTATGTAATTTTTATGTGTCAATTATACCTCAATCAAGAGGAAGAAAAACAAATTATCTGAAAAGAAAATAAATTAAAAATTTTAAGGTACACATTATACTCGATTGATAGTAACCTGCCCCTCCCCAAAAAAAATTAATCTATAGCAACAAAAAGAATATTAGAGTTTTTCTGGGGCTGAGAGGTAGAAAATTAACTAGGAAGAGGCAATTGACTTTTGGGGTGATGAAAGTGTTCTATAGCATGATTGTGATGATGGGTACATAGGTTTATGAATTCTTCAGAACTCATTAAATGTACACTTAAAATGTGTGCATTTTATTGTATGTAAATTACACTTCAATAAAGTTTAAAGTAAAAACTAAGTGCAGCTAAGGAAGTATAGACAGTAAGCGCACCCTTTTTGATAAATTTTGGCTAAGAAACACAATATGAGATTGAAGGATTATTTTTGTTGTGTTTTATAGTAAGAAGGCAACTTGAGATTGATTAAAAACTGATGAGAAAAGAGGGAGAGATTGACGATAGGTATATATTTTTTTATTTTTATTTTTTATTATACTTTAAGCTCTAGGGTACATGTTCTAGGGTACATGTGCAGGTTTGTTACATATGTAGTAGCCTTCTATAATACCACCATCTTTTACAGCAATCCACATATCATGCTTCCCTAATAGATAGGAGTACCTTATAATCAGAAGTGTTAAGGTTTGAAAATATTTGCAAGGATATATACATTTTCAACTAGAAATTTCAAGCAGGTCAGAAGTTTGTCTCTGGGCAGCATATGTGAAATACTCTACCTTCTAGCAAACTTTGATCAATTACCTAGGATCAATTACTGCCTGGAAGTGGAGAGTCACCCAATCTTCCCCTGCTTTTGATACGACTGCCTTTTAGGTAACTATTGTTAGCTACCAACTTCTCCCTATACTTGTATGGATGTTTGAGGCAAAATTTCAAACTTGCATTAAATATTTTTTAACTATCAAGTAAGATTTACTCCATTGTAAGTGTTATTTTTCCAGTTTGTATTTAAAACTCTTGTACACTTTACCAACCAACTTTTGGACTGATTTGAATGCTGGAAACAGTTTATTTTGGTTACTCAGAATAGACTCATTTTCTAAATGTATTTTAATTATCATTATCTATATATGGGAAATACCCCAAATAAGATCTGCAATAAAATAGAAGCTACCCATGTCAAAACCCAAAGAAGTGATTCAAATGTTGGAGGCTTTAGATGCTTTGGTGTATCAATGAGGTAAAGGATTCAGGAGAGAAACGGGCTTTAAGTACTAGGTGCATTTTCATAAATTGCTGTCATGGCATTGCCCTTGGTATCTTAAACATGAGAGAGTGGAGCAAAACAAACACCAGTGCTGTCTTTTTAACAAGTGAAATAAAATGGCAGATACATTTTCAAAGAGATTTTATCACATCTATCCTAAATTCCATCCTCAAAGTTAGAGGCAATAGTTCTCATATTCTCACTCCAGCAAGCTTCTCCCTGTGGCTTCTAATAAATAAAAACATGTATATATCATTTGTTATCACAGGAAAATAGGTTACTCATGTCCTATTAATAGAGTAAGTTCCTTTTCTTAGTAGAAATAATGGAGATACACTACATCTTTACCTTCTTTCCTGATCCCTTTGATGCCCCATAATACATATATCTGAGGTAGCTAGCCAAGGTCAGGGGCTCAACCTATGGCTGGGTTTAAGAGCTCAACCTATGATAGGGATTAGAGGTCAGCCTATGATCAGGATTAGGACCTCAGCCTCTGGCCAATGATAGGGCTCTACCTGTGACCAGGTTTGAGATTTTTTCTGGGATTAAGGCTAGGCTCAGGCTGAAACTATATATGAGGTTAAAGCTTATGGCCTGAGTTCCATCTGTAGCTGGGGAACAGAGTTAAGCCACCAGACCCAAATTAGAAGAAACCCACTACCTTGGTTCTATTGCCACAGGGTTTTGACCAGCTAAGTTAACCAACCAGAGTCTGCTTTGGAAGCATGTATGCGAGAGCACCCAGAGAAACACCACTTGTGGGTCCTTCAACTACTGCTGACAATTAGCTGAGAAAGTCATTTCCTCTCACCATGCTTCCCATTACCCATTCTTCCAAGTGTGGAACATGATCATTATTTCTCACCATGGGACAAGGAGCTAGGGTGAGAGGAAGGCAAGGAAGGGGAAATGAGCTTTGAATTAACATTTGCTGTTGTTTTCTCTCTTGTCCTACTAACCTCTGTCTCTTATTGAAAACAAAGCCAAGCTTCCAATTTTATCCCTCCAGGCATCAGTTTCTTTCTGTTGCTCTTACCCATAATTTGAGTACTTATTGGTTTTTTTGAAACAATATTTCCATTGGCCCCTATACTAGACTAATTGATTCATTTCTCTCTATCTGTTGTTTGCATGCCTTCTTGACGCTCCTCCCTATGTGAACACTTCTATGTGTATATACACAATTTGCCATCTGAAGTATTAAGATTTGAAAATATTTGCAACATCTGGACTTCTAACTAGCAATTTCATAAAAGCCAAGAAGTACACACACTGCTGTTTCAGGATGTCTTAGTTTTTTGTTTGGTTTCGTTTTGTTTTGTTTTGTTTTTGTTTTTGTTTTTTGCTGCTGTAACGGAATACCACAAACTGGGTATTTTATAATGAACAGAAATGTATTGGCTCACGGTTCCGGAAAGTCCAATATAAAGGTGCCAGCTTCTGGTGAGGGCCTTCTTGCTGCATAACAACATGGCAGTAAGCGTCACATGGTGCAAGGGCCAAAAAAAGAAAGAGATCAAGGAGGAGCAAACTAATTCCTGTGATAACAATAGCAAACCCACTCCTGTGATAATGGCATTAGTTCATTCATGAGGAAGGAGCCATCATGATTAAACACCCCTTAAAGGTCACATATCCCAATACTGTCACAATGGCAATTAAATTTCAACATGAATTTTGGAGGGGACAAACATTTAAATCATAGTACCCCTTAAAAATGAATTTAGTAAACAACATCTTTATGCAGAGTAATGACTGTACTTGACACTAAACGGGGAGAGGATACGGACAGTTTGTCTATGGGGTGCTCTGCCTAGTTTCCAGGCAACAGACTTCCCCTGGTGCCAAATTCCAGAATCCCAGCAGCTCCAGGGAATAAAAATGGTATGATTAGCTGCAGAAAAGCTTAATTTTATTACTGGAGAAGTAACTCAAAGTGCATCTAATCGGTCAAGAGGAGTATTTAGGTAACAAAGAATACTGATGATGATGATGATAATAATGATGATAATGGTGGTGGTGGTGGTGATTATGATGATTTTAAATCATTTAGATTTTAGATCAGGATAATATTATTTGAAATCATTTTTTCTCCTAGTAGTCCAGTCTATACCCCAATGACCACCACTCCCTTCCCAATTCCATCAGTTCCACAATTTTGTGTTCATTGCCTCGGGGAGGGATATGACTGAACAAAAGCAGAAGTAAAAGACTTGATCAGTTTGGGTGTCCAAAAAATTAAGTTCTGAGGGCACTAGAGAGGACAGAGAGTAAAGTGAATGTGTTTATTGAGGAGGATAGGAGAAAAAGAGAAATTTTGAGACTATAGACATAACTGGAACCCAGCAAGAGGGTCTTTGCAAATTGCCTTCTGGCAAAAGCCTTGGGGAATGAAGAAGGAAATAAATTTCTGTGCCTGCTTATGGCCAGGAGGGAGCAGAATGATTTCCAAGTCCTCAAATGAAGCATGGAAGTATCAAAGAGAGCCATTAGAGCTGAAGGGGACAGGTGGAGGGATATCAAAGCTGCAACTTACCTAGTAGATGACATTAAGGATCAGATGGCTCACCAGTGCATACAACCCTAGGGAAAGGAGAGATCCTTGCATAGAATGATATTGAGTTTGACCATCCTATGGGTTTAGGAACCCAAGCAGAAGTTGAACTATAGAAACCTAAATTTGTGGACTGAGACTTAAACCAGCCTCTTCAATATGTAAAAGAAGACTATGTCCTGAAGTAAGGAACCTTTCATGGTTTCCTTAAGTTTAGCTGAAAGCTGCTTTTGGAGGGGGTGTTATTAAATGGTGTCAGCTCCAAAAAATGGTATCACACAGTTGGTTAGGAAAACAGAGGGCCTCAAATGGTACCTCACAGGTGCACATATCAACTTCTAACTGCAGGTAAAAATTAGTCTCAAAAAAAAATTAGACAGCAATTAAATGAGGATCATGATGCCTGTGGATGGCACAATTTTCCCCAGGAGAAGCTATCTGTCAAAATTTAGCTATATATATGGAGGTGACATCATATACTTACACAGTGTAACTCATTTTCTTGTCAAACATTTGATCTTAGACACAAGGTAGTATTTGACTTACATTTCTAGACACACAGAAGCGCACGCACACACACACACACACACACACACACACATGCACACATCATAATGCTTAAAATGAAAGCTTCCAGGTGAATACAAATATTCTCTCCTCCACTTCTTAGCTTAGGTAGTCGCAGATATGCTTTTAAACTGTTAACTGGAATATTAACCACATATGACTTTAGATTACATGTTTGTCTAAGACTTCCTCACCTAACTCTTCAAAGGGACTGCCTGCTGCCATCACTCTCCCACCTCACACCTGCCTCTAAGCTTTCTTGAGTTTTCTGTCACTTCCAGCTCAGAAGTGATTCAAGGTTCACCTCCTCTGAGTCATCCCCAATTTCTAATTTATATTTTACATTTCCTTATTTCTGATTCCCAGCCACTTTGTTATTCTTTTTCCACTGTCAATTTGTCAATCTTCCCCCAACTAAACTACCAGCACTAGGCATTGTGTGGTTCATAAGTTTCCTTCATTGGTTTCATATATATATATGAAATATATATATGTAATTTTTTCCTAACTTATAAGGTTTAATCTAAGGAGATAGCATAGTATAATGACAATGACCAAATGCACTGGACTTGAAGTGTTTACACTCCAAAATCTTAAGTTTGAGTCTCTTTCTGCCACTTACTAGCTGGGTGCATTTTGACAAGTAATTTTGCTGCTTTGGTGTATCAATGAGGTAAAGGATTCAGGAGAGAAACGGGCTTCAAGTACTAGGTGCATTTTGCAGCTCTCAAGTTTTAGTTTCCTCATTAATAGATTTGAGGGCTGATTTAGATAAAGGTACTGCAAACTGGAGACTGTATAGTGAACTGGGCACTCTGATATGCTCTGTTTGGTCTGGACAGTGTTCAAATATTTTTAATGATTTTAGATGGAGAATACATGCTCTGCTTCTCCAAAGTCTCACTCCCTAATGCCTTCCACTCACAAGCTACACTTATGGGCATTTGTGTTTAGAGCCACAAGATTAGGTGCTTTGTAAGTAACATTCTTGCATCTCCAATGGCACTTTACATCTTTTACATTTTTTGCTCTTCCAACAGATACCTCCCACTTCACATCTCCCGGCCACAGTAACATTTCAGTAAAGCAAATTTTCTGTGTCCTGCACTGTGGTTTGAACAATAAAGGTTAAGAAATTGAAGAAGATAAAGTCTAAACAAGAAGAAATAAAGATTCATTGAAACAGCTAGGACTCAAATTTGGTTTTAACAGGCAATACTTGGGACTTCAGATGTCTGTCTGGTCACGCACAAAGAATGTGCCCCATCCACATTTGATCCACAACCCTCTTCATCCTCTTGCCTCTCCCAGACCCCCAGTCACTCTACAAGATGCAGGCCATCCCAGGATACCCTCTACTACTCCAGCAGTCTCTGGCCATCTGAGGCTGGAAACAACAAAGAGTACCACCCAGGTTTCAATCCCTTCAAAGAAAAAGGCTTTAAAATGATCATAAAAGCAGCTCAGCAGGCTTCTTGGACATCAAATCTCTTACAAAACAACATTTTGATGTGTTAAATGTAAATCAATTGGAAGCACATGCATTCAATAGGGCCTGAAATGTGCCTAGGCTTAAAAATAAAGGAAAACATCTCAGTGCAGTGTCTGGGGACATTTGGCAGCTGCAAAATTTTGGAGGGTAAAATGGTTTTTGATATTCCATAGAAACTCAACTATGATGAGGCATCTGGACCCTACCTGCTCCCATCCCTTTTCTGCCTTCTCACTGTAGCTCAATCCAACTATAATACCAAGACATTAGCCAGTAATAAAATGGAGAATGCTATTATCTTATTCCACTCAGGAACATCATGTACCAAATGACCACCTGTGGGCTTTAGATAAAAGATAGTATCTATGTCCTTGGAGAAAACTAAAATCCACTGTTGGAGGCTCACACCCAATTTTCAGGCTGCCTCATATCTGATGGTAGACTCTCCAGTAGAGCTGGGAGATGTGGTTCTCTTCCATAGCAAGTTTCTAATTTGGTGGGAATGAAATCCCTGCTTTCAGGGAAATCCCTACCCAGACAGTAAGACAGAAGTAACATCCAGAGCATATTCAATAGGAAGGTCACAAGAATTAAGCTCCTAACGTTGGTACTGACAAATAAAACATAACCACTATTTAGACTGTCCCTAGATTCATATTTTTTGCTACTTAGAACAACATATTTCATGGGTGCTAATAATAAGATAGTAACAATACTATTACTCCAACCAATAAGAATAATATCATCCATTTATCAGTGCTCTTGTGTTAATAGGAACTGAACAAGACATTTTATATCCATTTATATACATTTTTTATTTAATCTACCCAACAACCCCGCAAGGTAGGTATTAATAGTCCCATTGGGAAGATATGGAAGATGAATCTCTGATAACAGGACTATATGCAGTCTATACACATTTAGATGCTTTCTGGCCATGCATGCTTCTGTCTAATGCTGTACTTTTCTTCTCTTCCTCCTCGACACCATTAGATAAAGACTATGTTCTTCCCCTATACTGTATTCCCTTGCTGATAAAAACTCGTGTTTCTTACTCAGCAGAAAACCAAGCACTGGACTGTGAACACCATGGGTGTACAACCCATACTGGTAACTAAATGACTGACTTTGTTATTCAGGTTTGATTCTGTTAGAGCCACACTTAAGCAGCAATACTGGTGCCTAGGCGTCTTATGGAGTTTTGCATGAACCAGTGCTCTTAGGTTTTATGTGCATGCCTCCTATTCACAGCACTGAGTCAGGAGTCCATGGTGGTCTTGGATAGGAGACAAATCTGAGAGACAGACAACCATGTTGTACAGTGATTGTTCCCCTCTACTCTGATGATGAGGGCTTTCTCGCAGGGTCAGGCTCATCACTCCTGGTTGGCTCCTTCTTTTTCAGGGAAGTCTTTCCTGAGGAGGTTCCTGAGGCTTACATGTTCCACCAGTTCACTGTGTCCAGTGAACCTTAATCCCAGTTTATGCTCAGGTTGGGTGGGACTGATGGATGGTTTCTGTGTATAGAAATGTTACAGACCCAACCACAGCACTGTAAGCCAGAGAGCAAGTTCAGAACTGGGAGACCAAGTCAGGCTGTGGCAACTTGCCAGTCTATAGGTATAACCATGGCCAAACCTAGCAAATTCTGGCTTAACAAAGCTGAAAGAAAGATTCAAGTCCACAGTCAGAGGCTGAAGCCAAGGTCTTATCTTGGTAGAAAGTGTCACCAGAGGTTCTTGACCATCTCAACCCAGAGAATGATTATTGAACCAATGAAACTTGAAAATTCCATAAAAGACAGCGATTTTCAAAAATTTCAATCCATATCACTCTTTATTCATATGAATTCTTTCAAAGAAACTCAGTATTTCTAACAAAATTGAGAAGATGGTTGGCATACTGCTTATTGAGTACAGGCTGTCATGCTGGGCAGCCCTGGGTTCAAATCCCACCTCCACTTACCCTACCTGTGTGACCTTGGACAAGTTTCTTTGTTTCTCCATGCCTCAGTTTTTGTTTTTGTTTTGCCATCTGTAAAATGGGGGTAATAACAGTACCTACCTCTTGGTACTGTTGCAAATGATTGAATAAATGAATACATGGGAAGTTCATGCAACAGTACCTGGTAAATGCTCAATAAATGTTGGATTATTGTTTCAGTAGATGAACTCTGAGTGGCTTTGATTGAAGAAGATGTGGGGTAGGCACCCCAAGGCCCACCCCACCACTTGGCACACTTTGGAAATCATTGCTCTGGTACAATATTCCACCCACTCCAAGAATCTCCTCTACAATATCTATACACTGCTTAACACTGCCTGTGATGGAGACCCTGTTACCAGCTCTAATTATTCCAAACATCAAAGTCTTCTCTTATATTGACTCAAAATGTACTACACAGTGGAGTGGGAGATGCCACTGATTCAAGAAGCAAAACAGAAACAGTACAGCACAAAAAAAAAGTTGTCCTTTAGTCAGACAGACATAGACTCCTATCTCTGCAACTTCTTAGTTGTGTAATCTTGGAGAAGTTACTTAACCTCTCTGAGCAGGTTTTCTCTCATCTGAAAAACAGGGATAATAATCTAAGACATAAGGTTGCTGCTATGGACTGAACTGTATGCCCCAAAAAATTAATATGTTGAAAACTTAATCCTCAGTTTCTGTTTCTGGAGATAGAATCTTTAGGAGGTAATTAAGGTAAAGTGAGAGCATAAAGGCAGGGCCCAATCTTATATAACTGTGGCCTTAAAAAAACACTAAAACTCTCCCACTTCCCCTTTCCATACACAGGTACCAAGAAAAGGCCATGTGACCATACAGCTAGAAGGCAGCCATCTGCCAGCCGGGAAAAGTGCCATCACCAGGAACCTTGTAGGCTGGTACCTTGATCTTGGGCTTCCTAGCCTCCAGAACTGTGAGAAAATAAATTTCAGTTGTTTAAGCCACCCAGTCAATGGTATTTTGTTATGGCAGCCTGAGCAGACTATTATAGTTGCTATAAGGATTAAATGAGACAATGTGTGTTAAGTGCCTGGTACAAAGGCAGAATTCAAAAAGTCGAATTATTTTTATTATTAATTCTTTGCTCTGACTTGAATGGTTATGGAGAGCAAATCAAATCCTTCTTCCACGTGAATTTGGTCAGATAATTAAAGACAGATGGCATAGAGGACTCACCACAGAAGTTTGTCAGACGTATCCAGTATTTGTCTCTAAATTTAGACTCATTAAATGTGCCTGTTTCCATGACTACATTGTAAGCTCCCTGAGGGCAGAAACCGTGTGTTAGTCCTTTCTGTAGTTCAATTGCCTAGAATTCTGTAGATGCTAGGTGTAAACATTGGGTGGATGTATGAATCAACATACAGCCATAACCTATTAGTGGGCATTTGGAAGTCTCCTGGCCACTTGCTTCTCATATGCAAAAACCTGAGGATGATTTGCATTTATCCTAGGCTCTTTAGCTGACAGCAAGCTTACTGCTCCTCATCCACAGAGAACACTGTGGCACTGAGTGAAAAACACCCAGCAGCAATTGCCAGGAGCTTTTTGCAACTGAGCTTATGAGCTTCCTACACGTGGAGGCCCCAAATTTGCAACTTTTCACATTCATTGGGAGAGGTAACTTGCTCCTACTCAGAACATTTTCTCTGTCAAAAGAGGTAGTTACAAACAATGGTAAAAGGACTATACTGGTTCAATGTTAACTTTGCTAGGCAGGCCTTGTCAGATTTATTATCTTAATCCATTACTTTGAGTGAAATGACCACAACTGTTTTTCACAGAACCATGTCAGAACTGATGGGTGCATATTAGAAGTAATTGTACTAAATAATTTTCTAAATCTTTTAGAAGAACAGAAGTCCAATGGGACATTTATTTTTGTATGTGTGTAGTTAAATTACTCTTCTTTGTGTGAAGTGGAGTTAGGTTTGGAATGGTAGGCAATGAAGCTGTAGCCAAATGGGCTTAGTAATATAACACGAATCCTTTAATAATAGAACTTGTTACTAAAAAGCAGACATTTCACAACATCTCAGGAAAATTCCCCCAGAATACAAGAGGCAGAAGGGAAGGAAGGAAGCAGAAGAAGAAGGAGAGGGAGAGGGAGAAGCAGAGGAAGGGAAGAAGGACGGAGGGAGAGAGAATTCACTATCATTAGCACAGCAACAGCAGTTTGACGAGAAGAGCCGTCCATTGCTAGAAGAAATAGGATGGGAATATGAATGTTTTCTCTAACAGTAAGGAGCTGATTTTCCCAGACTCATTCCAATTCTTCCGCCCAGTTCCCCATATGATCTATGACAAATGTGGAAATATGAGGATAAGATAAAAAGCAAGAATAATAGTTGGCATTTATCAAATGCTTACTATAGACCAAGAACTTTACAAAAGTTAGCTCATTTAATCCTCCCAATATCCTTGTGAAATGTATATTACCATTTCCAATTTACAGACAGGGAAACTGAGGCTCAGAGGGGTTATGTGAAGGGTCTAAAGCAGCAGTCCCCAACTTTTTGGGTACCAGAAGGCAGTTTTTCCATGGACAGCAGTGGGGGAGGGGAGGTGGTTTCAGGATGAAACTGTTCCTCCTCAGATCATCAGGCATTAGTTAGATTCTCATAAGGAGCACACAATCTAGATCTCTCGCATGCGCAGTTCACAATAGGGTTTGAGCTCCTGGTCCTACAAGAATCTAATGCCACCGCTGATCTGACAGGAGACAGAGCTCAGGTGGTAATACTCACTGGCCCACAGCTCACCTCCTGCTGTGCAGCCTGGTTCCTAACAGGCCACGGTCTGGACCAGCACAGTTGCAGCCCAGTGCTGCACAGCACAGTGCAGCACAGTTGCAGTGAGGTTGGTCAAACAGCTTAGGAGCAAAGCCCTGATTTGTGCCCATATTTGACAGACTAAAGAGAGGTGCTATATCTATTGCCTCTCACCTCATCTACTGATCAGGCTGAGGCCAGGCATAGTTTTTGTCTGTCTTCCTCCAGTTGTCAGTGATTTTACAAACTCTAATCGTATGTGTTCTTTGCCTTTAAAAAGATACAGCCTCTTCAGTCTGGAATCTGTTTTTATAAGGCTGGGCCTAAACCTTTGACCATTTCCACTAAATGTGTAGGGGTGTGGACCTGAATGGGTGGGTGGTATGTGTGAGAGGAAGGGGTGAAAGAGAAAGGAAACATTGCAGGGGAAAGCAAGGCTGTTCAGAGGCTGGCTTGGAAGCATAGCTTTGTGGCAGGATGTTGCACCACACTTCTCCTTCTGCTACACAACCTTCTCTTGTACAGACCCCCAACCCCCCAGGGTCTGCAATAGTGAAAGCAGAGGATGAAATGGCCTGGGGGCACCTGCAGCCTGCTCCACCGGATGGGAGATTGGGATTTAGGGCGGAATCTGAGGCTCCTTGGAGCCTTCCCAGGTAAGAGCCCTCCCTTCCTAAGATAGCTTGTTCCACTGAAGGGCGCTGGCTCCTCCTGCAGGCCTGTCCTGGGAATTACCGCGGTTTTCGTGTCTGCCTCTGTTACCTGGGATGAAAGATCCACCCTAGGCAGTCATCCTCATCCTCCCAACTCAAGGCCCCCTCCAGAGGGGAAGAAAGAACCATTGAGGAAAGGGCCTGCCCTGCTCCTGCTCCTGGCCAATTACTCTGAGCCTAAGCAGCAACCCTGTTGGAGGAAGGTTTGATGAACTATTCATCACACTTGTAAATAATTCATTTCCCTTTGAGAGCAAGCAGCCCACAAGAGCTGTGAAGTTTTCTTAAGTTGACACCTTTTGAGAGATGAAAAATAAAGCAAAAGCCCCCTTTTAGAGAAATCACAGTTGCTTTATATGCCGTTTCCTGCATCTCTCTTCCGATGTTACAGGGCTCTTCTGTTCTGCCCCATTCCTTGGAATTGGTCTTCTATTGTTCTCTTTGCTTTTTTTGTTGTTCAAACGACTCCACTTTGTAGGATCTGCTGTGCTGACACTTCCAACGTTATTCTTGTCTCTCCTGGCCCTATGGGCTTCCAGTGTATAACAAGCCAACCAAATAGCCTTTAAATTGAAGGTACAGGAGCAAGAGATGGGCACAAGCCTTTTTGGGGAATGGTTCGTTGTGTCAAATGAGATGCACCCAGAGCATTTCTGAGTTCAAGGTCTCCCCTTTGTTCTGACTTTGGCTTCCCTGACAGGGCTTACTATCTCTACTTGCCATTCTGTAAACATCTTCTCTCCCCTTCCCTGATTTTTAACCAAACCTCCAAAGAGCTACCCTCTTGGCCAGCTAGGGCCAAACACATTGCATTGTATGAGACCTCTTTGACTCTATCCCCAGCCACCCATACACCACAGATACACATTTAATATGTGAGAAGCAGGCTACAGGGGATTGTGAGGTTGGAAGATCACAGGCTGTGACTAGTTATCTTTTCTGGTATCAACCCTGCCTCCTCCTGCTCCCCGTACAGCTATGGGTCTCTGACTGCACCTCAGCAGCAATGGTGCCCCTCCCCATCTGCCATACTCCAGAGGAGACTAAGCAGAGCATTTCTGAGAAGGACTCTCATCCCCTCCACCCACATTGACCTTTGCCTAGTATATTTCTCATTTATCCTACCTGCACATCTTCTGGAAAACAGAATAGGTTCAGAACCAGAGTTAATAAAAGGATTTAGGGGGAAAAATTAAAAGGACA
This sequence comes from Pongo abelii, assembly GCF_028885655.2. NCBI lineage: Eukaryota > Metazoa > Chordata > Mammalia > Primates > Hominidae > Pongo > Pongo abelii. Next base: position 134,987,574 of record NC_072008.2, read on the forward strand.
AATGCCCCTAGATAGTTTGGCTTTCAACCTCACTCTGCTTTGACATAGCATCATACAAGAAAATAAATACAATTAGTAATTTCCCTTACTTAACAAGTAGAAATCCTCACTCATCAAGGGGAATGAGCAAGCAGCTCGAGCAATGCTGTCCTTTAAGCAAACATAATAAGGAAATGAAGATTTCTAAAATCCTTGTCTTTTGAAGCCAGTTGTTCTATTGCATTTCAGAAATGTTTCAATGCGCATGTATTTGTTGACAAACTTCTTTTTTTTAAGAATTGCTTTAATTAGCAAAATTGGTTGGTATAACATTATTTTCATAAAATTAAAGATCTAAAACCACTTTAGAATATAGGGTACAGTGAGGTTTCCCAGGGCATAGAATGTGGCTTGGGGCATGCTACATGCAGACCTAGAAAGTTCCAGACATTGGAAGTCTACCAGCACCTCAATGCTACAATTACACTTCAGTTTCAAGATAAAGATATGATTTTGCAACAGCACAAAGGGATAAACAAAGGTTTAACTAATAAAAACAGTCCCTGCAATGGTTAATTTTGTTTCCATCTGATTGGGACATGATGTACCCAGATATTTGGTCAAGCATTACTCTGGGTATGTCCGAAAGTGTTTCTGGATGAGACTAACATTGGAATTGGTAGATTAAGTAAAGCAGATGGCCCTCCCCAATGTGGGTGACCACATCCAATCAGTTGAAAGCCTGACTAGAACAAAAAGTCTGATCCTTCTGTGAGTAAGAGAGGATTCCTCTTCCTCTTGTCTGACTGCCTTTAATGTGGGACATTAGTTTTTTCCAGCCTTCTGACTTAAGCTGAAACATTATCTCTTCCTAGGTCTCCAGCCTCCTGGCTTTCAGACTAGAATTTACATCATTGGTTCTCCTGGGTATCCAGCTTTTCAGCTGCAGATCTTGGGGCTTGTTAGCCTCCATAATCACATGAGCCAAATCCGTATTTTATTTATGTATATATTTATCCTATTGGTTCCCTGGGATAGAAAGGTCCCTGGGGAGGCCTCAGGGAGCTTTCAATCATGGCAGAAGGTGAAAGGGTAGCAGATATGTCACACGGTGAAAGCAGGTGGAAGAGAAGAATGAAACTGGATCCTCATCTCTCACCTTATACAAAATCAACTCAAGATGGATCAAAGACTTAAATTTAAGACCTGAAACCATAAAAGTTCTAGAAGATAACATCAGGAAAATTCTTCCAGACATTGGCTTAGGCAAAGAGTTCATGACCAAGAACCCAAAAGCAAATGCAACAAAAACAAAGATAACTAGATGGGACATAAACTAAAAAGCTTCTGCACAGCAAAAGAAACAATCAGCAGAGTAAACAGACAACCCACAGAGTGGGAGAAAAGTTTTGTAAACTATGCATCTGACAAAGGACCAGTATCCAGAATTTACAAGGAACCCAAACAAATCAGGAAGAAAAAATAATCCTATCAAAAAGTCAGCTAAGGACATACATAAATAGATAATTATCAAAAGAAGATATATAAATGGCCAACAAGCATATGGAAAAATGCACAACATCAATAATTATCAGGGAAATGCAAATCAAAACCACAATTCGATAGCATCTTACTCCTGCAAGAATGACCATAATTTAAAAATAAAAAATAATAGATGCTGGTGTAGATGTGGTGAAAAGGGAACACTTTTACACTGCTGGTGGGAATGTAAACCAGTATAACCACTATGGAAAACAGTATGGAGATTCCTTAAAGAACTAAAAGTAGAACTACCATTTGATCCAGCAATCCCACTATTGGGTATCTACCCAGAGGAAAAGAAGTCGTCATGTGAAAAAGACACTTGCACATGCATGTTTATAGCAGCAAAATTCACAATTGCAAAAATATAGAACCAGCCTGGCACAGTGGCTCACACCTATAATCCCAGCACTTCGGAAGGCCAAGGTGGGCAGATCACCTGAGGTCAGGAGTTCAAGACCAGCTTGACCAACATGGAGAAACCCCATCTCTACTAAAAACACAAAATTAGCCAGGTGTGGTGGCACATGCCTGTAATCCCAGCTACTTGGGAGGCTGAAGCAGGAGAATTGCTTGAAGCCGGGAGGCGGAGGTTGCAGTGAGCCGAGATCGCACCATTGCACTCCAACCTGGGCAACAAGAGTGAAACTCCGTCTCAAAAACAACATATATATATATATATGGAACCAGCCTAAATGTCCATTCACCAATGAGGGAATAAAGGCAATTATACACACACACACACACACACACACACACACACACACATATATATTTTTATATATATATATATATCTAGATTATGTATACATATACATATATATACATACATATATATACACATATACATACATATATATATACACACACACACACACACACACACACTGTGGAATACTACTCAGCCAGAAAAATGAACAAAATAATGGATGCAGCAACCGGGGTGGAGTTGGAGATCATTATTTTAAGTGAAATCACTCAGGAATGGAAAACCAAACATTGTATGTTCTCACTTATAAGGGGGCACTAAGCTATGAGGATACAAAGGCATAAGACTGATACAATGGACTTTGGGGACTCGGGGCAGGGGAGGATGGGAGAGGGATGAGAGATAAAAGACTACACATTGAGTACAGTGTACACTGCTCAGGTGATGGGTGCACCAAAATCTCAGAAATCACCACTAAATAACTTATCCATGTAACCAAACACCACCTGTTCCCCAAAATCTATTGAAATAATTTTTAAAACTAAAAATGGGCTAAATATCTGAACAGACATTTCTGAAAAGAAGACATACAAATGGCAAACAGGTATATGAAAAGGTGCTCAGCATCAAAGATCATCAGAGAAATGCAAATCAAAACTACAATGAGATATCATCTCACCCTAGTTAAAATGGCTTATATCCAAAGGACAGGCAATAACAAATGCTGGCGAGGATGTGGAAAAAAGGAAACTCTCGCACCCTGTTGGTGGGAATGTAAATTAGTACAACCATTATGGAGAATAGTTTGGAGGTTTCTCAAAAAACTAAAAGTAGAGCTACCGTAAAATGCACCAATCTCACTCCTAGGTATATACCCGAAAGAAAGGAAATCAGTATATTGAAGAGATATCTGCACTGCCATGTTTACTGCAGCACAATTTACAATAGCTAATATTTGGAAACAACATAAGCATCCATCAATAGATGAATGGATAAAGAAAATGTGGTACATATACACAATGGAGTACTATTCAGCCATAAAAAAGGAATAAGATTCTGTCACTTGCAACAACACAGGTGGAATTGGAGGTCATTATGGTAAGTTAAATAAGCCTGGAACAGAATGACAAATATTGTGTGTTCTCACTTATTTGTGGGATCTAAAAATAAAAACAATTGAACTTATGGAAACAGAGACCAGAAGAATGGTAACCAGAGGCTGGGAAGGGAAGTGGGGATTGTTAATGAGTAAAAAAAAAAAAAATTGTTGGAAAGACTAAGTAAGACCTAGTATTTGCTAGCACAACAAGGTGACTATAGTAAAAAATAATTTAATTGTACATTTTAAAATAAGTAAAAGAATATAATTGGCCAGGTGCGGTGGCTCACTCCTGTAATCCCAACACTTTGGGAGGCCGAAGTGGGCAGATCATCTGAGGTCAGGAGTTTGAGACCAGCCTGGCCAACATGATGAAACCCCATCTCTACTAAAAATACAAAAAAATTAGCCAAGCATGCTGGTGTGTGCCTGTAGTCCCAGCTACTCTGGAGGTTGAGGCAGGAGAACCGCTTGAACCCAGGAGGCAGAGGTTGCAGTGAGCCGAGACCACACCACTGCACTCAAGCCTGGGTGACAGAGGGATACTCCATCTCAAAGAAAAAACAGTAAAAGAGTATAATTGGATTTTAACACAAAGGATAAATGGTTGATGTGATTGATACCCCATTTATCCTGATGTGCTTATTATATTACACATTGCATGCCTGTATCAAAATATCTCAGCTAACCCACAAGTATATATGCCAACTATGTACCCACAAAAATTAAAAATAAAAAATTAATGTAAGAAAGGTATACAAATGGTCAAAAGGTATGTTTAAAAATGCTCTAGACCAGCCTGGACAACATAGTGAGACCTCATCTCTACAAAAAATAAAAATATTGGCCCAGTATGCATAATCAAGCAGGTTTTATCCCTGTAATAAAAGGTTGGTTCAACATACACAATTCAATAAATATGACTCATCACATAAACAGAACTAAAGACAAAACTCACGTTATTATCTCAATAGATGCAGAAAAGGCTTTCAACAAAATTTAGCACATTTTCATGTTGAAAATTCTCTCTTTTCTTTTTTTTTCTTGAGATGGAGTCTCATTGTGTCACCCAGGCTGGAGTGCAGTGGCGTGATCTCGGCTCACTGCAACCTCCACATCCCGAGTTCAAGCGATGCCCCCACCTCAGCCTCCCAAGTAGCTGGGATTACAGGTGCCCATCACCACACCCAGCTAATTTTTTTTATTTTTAGTAGAGATGGGGTTTCACCATGTTGGCCAGGCTGGTCTTGAACTCCTGACCTCAGGCAATCCACCTGCCTTGGCCTCCCAAAGTGCTGGGATTACAGGCATGAGCCACCACACCCGGCCGAAAATTCTTAAACTAGGTATTGAAAGAACATACCGCAAAATAATGAGAGCTATCTATGACAAACTCACAGCCAACACCATACTAAATGGGCAAAAGCTAGAAGTATTCCCCTTGAAAACTGGCACAAGACAAGGATGCCCTCTCTCAACATCCCTATTCAACAGTGTACTGCAAGTCCTAACCAAAGCAATCAAGCAAGAGAAAGAAATAAGGGGCATCCATATAGGAAGAGAGGAAGTCATACCATCCCTGTTTGTAGACAACATGATTCTATATCTAGAAAACCCTGTAGTTTCATCCCAAAAGCTACCTCAGCTGATAACTTCAGCAAAGTCTCAGGAGACAAAAATCAATGTATAAAAATAACTGGCATTCTTATACAACAACAACAGTCAATCCGAGAGCCAAATCAGCAATGAACTTCCATTCACAATTGCCACAAAAAAGAATAAAATGCATAGGAATACAGCTAAGCAGGGGGGTGAAAGATCTCTACAATGAGAATTACAAAACACTGCTCAAAGAAATCAGACATGACATAAACAAATGGAAAAACAGTCCATGCTCATGGATAGGAAGAACCAATATCATTATAATGGCCATACCACCAAAAGCTAGCCATGGCAATTCTAAGCAAAAAGAACAAATCTGGAGGCATCAGGCTACCCAACTTCAAATGGCACTACAGGGCTACAGTAACCAAAACAGCATGGTGCTGGTACAAAGACACATAGACCAATGGAACAGAATAGAGAGCCCAGAAATAAGGCCACACACCTACAATCATCTGATCTTGAACAAAGCTGATAAAAACAAGCAATGGGGAAAGAACTCCCAATTCCACAAATGGTGGTGGGATAACTGGCTAGCCATATGCAGAAGATTGAAACTGGACCCTTTCCTTACACAATATACAAAAATCAACTCAAGGTGAATTACAGACTTAAATTTAAAACCCAAAACTATAAAAACTCTGGAAGTCAACCTAGGCAATGCCATTATGGGCATAGGAACAGGCAAAGATTTCATGGCAAAGATGCCAAAAGCAATTGCAACAAAAGCCAAAATTGTTAAATCGGATATAATTAAACTTCAGAGCTTCTGCATAGCAAAAGAAACTATCAAAACAGAGTGAACAGACAACCTACAGAAAGGGAGACAATTTTTGCAAACTATGATTCTGACAAAGGTCTAATATCCAACATCTATAAGGAACTTAAACAAATGTACAAGAAAAAGCAAAGAACCCCATTAAAAACTGGGCAAAGGACACAGACAGCTTTCAAAAGAAGATACACATGCAACCAACAAGCATATGAAAAAAGTTCAATATCACTTATCATTAGAGAAATGCACATCAAAACCACAACAAGATACCATCTCACACCAGCCAGAATGGCTATTTCTAAGAAGTCAAAAAATAACAGATGCTGCCAAGGTTGCAGAGAAAAAGGAATGCTTGTACACTGTTGGTGGGAGTGTAAATTGGTTCAACCATTGTGGAAGACATTGTGGCAATTCCCCAAAGACCAAAAAACAGAACTACTATTTGACCCAGCAATCCCATTCCTGGGTATAAACCAAAGGAATATAAATTATTCTATCATAAAGACACATGCATGCGTATGTTTGTTGTAGCACTATTCTCAATAGCAAAGACATGGAATCAACCTAAATGCCCACCAATGATAGACTGGATAAAGAAAATGTGGTACATTTACACCATGGAATACTATGCAGCCATGAAAAGAATGAGATTATATCTTTTTCAGGAAGATGGATAGAGGTGGAGGCCATTATCCTTAGCAGACTAACGCAGGAACAGAAAACTAAATACCATATGTTCTCACTGATAAGTCAGAGCTAAATGATGAAAACACATGGACACATAGAGGGAAACAACAGACGGTGGGGTCTATCTGAGGGTGAAGGGTGAGAGGAAGGAGAGGATCAGGAAGCATAACTAATGGGCACCAGCTTAATACCTGGGTGATGAAATAATCTGTACAAAAAAACCCCGTGACACAGTTTACATATATAACAAGCCTGCACTTTTACACCTGAACTTAAAAGTTAAAAAAGTTAGCCCAGTGTGGTGGCACGTGCCTGTAGTCCCAGCTACTCAAGAGGCTGACGAGGGAGGATCACTTGAGCCAGAGAGATGAAGGCTACCGTGAGCCAAGATCATGCCACTGCACTCCAACCTGAGCAACAGAACGAGATCCTGTCTCAAAAAAAAAAAAAAAAAATGCTGAACATGTCTAATCACCAGAGAAATGCAAATCAAAACCAAAATGAGATATCATCTTACACCAGGAAGAATGGCTATTAAAAAGACAGAAAAAAAGAAGTCTGTAAGAATGCAGAGAAAGAGTAATTACTTTTATTGACACATAATATTTGTACATATGGGGTATATTTGATATTTTGTTACATGCATAGAATATGTAGTGATCCAGTCAGGGCATTTAGGGTATCCATCACCTCAAGTATTGATCATTTCTACGTGTTGGAAATGTTTCAAGTCCTCTTTGCTAGCTATTTTGAAATATACAATATTAACTGTAGTCCCCCTGCTCTACAGTTAACAATGTTAACTGTAGTCCCCCTGCTCTGCTATCAAACATTAGAACTTATTCCATCTAACTGTATGTTTATACCCATTAACCAACCTCATCTCATTCCCCGCCAAATATATGCACATCCTTCCCAGCTTCTAGTTTCTACCATCCTACTCTCTACCTCCATTTGAGCAACAATTTTAGCTGCCACATATGAGTGAGAACATGAAATATTTGTCTCCCTGTGCCTGGCTTACTTCGTGTAACATAACGACCTCCAGTTTTATCTGTGTTGCTGGAAATGGCACTATTTCATTCTTTTTAATGGCCAAATAGTATTCCATTGATGTGGTTTGGCTGTGTCCTCACCCAAATCTCATCTTGAATTGTAACTCCCACAATTCCCACATGTCACGGCAGGGACGTGGTGGGAAGTGGTTGGATCATGGGGGTGCGTCTTTCCTGTGCTGTTCTTGTGGTGGTGAATGGCTCTCATGAGATCTGATGGTTTTAAAAAGGGGGAGTTTCCCTGCACAAGCTCTCTTCCCCTGTCTGCCACCATGTGAGATGTGCCTTTCACCTTCCACTATGATTGTGAGGCTTCCCCAGCCATGTGGAATTGTAAGTCCATTAAACCACTTTCTTTTGTAAATTTCCCAGTCTCAGGTATGTCTTTATCAGCAGCATGGAAACAGGCTAATACAGTAAATTGGTACCAGTAGGGTGGGGCACTGCTGAAAAGATACCCAAAAATGTGGAAGCAACTTTGGAACTGGGTAACAGGGAGGGGTTGGAACAATTTGGAAGGCTCAGAAGAATAAAGGAAAGTGTGGGAAAGTTTGGCACTTCCTAGAGACTTGTTGAATGGCTTTGACCAAAATGCTGACAGTGATATGGACAATAAAGTCCAGGCTGAGGTGGCCTCAGATAGAAATGAGGAACTTGTTGGGAACTGGAGCAAAGGTGACTCTTGTTATGTTTTAGCAAAGAGACTGGTAGCATTTTGCCCCTGCCTTAGAGATTTGCGGAACTTTGAACTTGAGGGAGATAATTTAGGGTATCTGGCAGAAGAAAATTCTAAGCAGCAAAGCATTCAAGATATGACTTGGGTGCTGTTAAAGGCATTCAGTTTTATAAGGGAAACAGAGTATAAAAGTTTAGAAAATTTGCAGCCTGACAATGTGATAGAAAAGAAAATCCCATTTTCTGAGGAGAAACTCAAGCTGGCTGCAGAAATTTGCATAAGTAATGAGGAGCTGAATGTTAATCCCCAAGACAACGGGGAAAATGGTATGTCAGAGGTCTTCATGACAGCCCCTCCCATCACAGGCCTAGAGGCCTAGGAGGAAAAAGTGGTTTCTTGGGCCAGGCCCAGGGTCCCTATGCTGCGTGCAGCCTAGAGGCTTGGTGCCCTGCATCCCAGCCTCTCCAGCCATGGCTGAAAGGGGCCAATGTAGAGCTCAGGTTGTGGCTTCAGAGGGTGCAAGCCTCAAGCCTTGACAGCTTCCATGTAGTGTTGAGTCTGCCAGTGAACAGAAGTCAAGAATTGGGGTTTGGGAACCTCTGCCTAGATTTCAGAAGATGTATGGAAATGCCTGGATGTCCAGGCAGAAGTTTGCTGCAGGTGTGGGGTTCCAATGCAGAACCTCTGCAAGGGCAGTGTGGAAGGGAAATGTGGGGTCAGAGCCCCCACACAGAGTCCCTACTGTGGCACCAACTTGTGGAGCTGTGAGAAAAGGGCCACTGTCTTCCAGACCCCAGAATGGTAGATCCACCAATAGCTTGTGCCATGCACCTGGAAAAGCCACAGATACTCAATGCCAGCCCATGAAAGCAGCCAGAAGGGGGGCTATACCCTGCAAAGCCACAGGGGTGGAGCTGTCCAAGGCTGTGGGAGCCCACTTCTTGCATCAGCATGACCTGGATGTGAGACATGGAGTCAAAGGAGATCATTTTGGAGCTTTAAGATTTGACTGCCCTGCTGGATTTTGGACTTGCATTGGGCCTATATCTCCTTTGTTTTGGCCAATTCCTCCCATTTGGAACATCTACATTTACCCAATGCCTGTACCCCCAATGTGTCTAGGAAGTAACTAACTTCCTTTTGATTTTACAGGCACATAGGCAGAAGGGACTTGCTTTGTCTCAGATGAGACTTTGTACTGTGGATTTTTGAGTTAATGCTGAAATGAGTCAAGACTTTGGGGGACTGTTGGGAAGGCACGGTTGGTTTTGAAATGTGAGGACATGAGATTTGGGAGGGGCCAGGTGTGGAATGATGTGGTCTGGCTGTGTCCCCACTCAAATCTCATCTTGAATTGTAACTCCCACAATTCCCACATGACATGGAAGGGACATGGTGGGAGGTGGTTGGATCATGGGGGCAGGTCTTTCCCGTGCTGCTCTTGTACTGGTGACTCAGGCTCACAAAATCTGACGGTTTTTAAAAAGGGGAGTTTCCATGCACAAGCTCTTTTCTCTTGTCTGCCACCACGTGAGACACGCCTTTCACCTTCCGCCTTGATTGTGAGGTTTCTCCAGCCATGTGGAACTGTAAATATATTAAATTTCTCTCTCTTTTTTTTTTTTTTTTTTTTTGGTAAATTTCCCGGTCTTGGGTATGTCTTTAGCAGCAGTGTGGAAATGGACTAATACATCCATTGTGTATATGTACCACATTTCTTTTATCCATTCGTCCACTGATGAACACTTAGGTTGATTCCATATCTTGACTATTATGAATAGTCCTGCAATAAGCATGGAGGTGCAGATATCTTTTTGACATACTGATTTATTTTACTTTTTACTTTGGATAAATACCCAACAGTAAGATTGCTGGAGCATATAGTAGTTCTATTTTTTGTTTTTCGAGAAACCTCCATACTGTTTTCCACAGTGGCTATACTAACTTAAATTCCCACCAACAGTGTTATAAGAGTTCCCTTTTCTCCACATCCTTGCCAGCATCTGTTGTTTTTTGTCTTTTTAATAACAGCCATTCTAATTGAAGCAGGATGATATCTCATTGCATTGGGCTTTTGATTTGTATTTCCTTGATAATTAGTGTTGTTGAGCATTTTTAATATACTTGTTGGCCATTTGTACGTCTTATTTTGAGAAATATCTATTCACGTTTTTGCCTACTTTATAATGGGGTTATGTTTCTTTACTGTTCAGTTGTTTGAGTTCCTCATATATTCTGGATATAAGTCCCTTGCCAGATGAATAGCTTGCAAATATTTTCTCCCATTCTACAGGCTGTCTTTTCTATTTGTTTTTTCCTTTGCTGTGCAGAAGCTTTTTAGTTTAATATAGTCGCATTTGTCTATTTTTGTCTTGTTCCCTGTGTTTTGCTGTCTTAGCCATAAAATCCTTTCCTACACCAATGTCCCAAAGTGTTTCCCCTATGGTTTCTCCTAGTACTTTTATGGTTTGGGGTCTTACATTTAAGTATTTGATTTATTGTCAGTTGATTTTGTATATGGTAAGAGGTCCAATTTCTTTCTCCCACGTATAGGTATCCAATTTTCCCAGCACCATTTATTGTGGAGGGTGTTCTTTTCCCAATGTAAGTTCCTGGCACCTTTTTTGAAAATCAATTCAGCTGTACATACGTAAATTTATTTCTAGGTTCTCTATTATATTCCATTGATCTATGTGTCTGTTTTTATAACAATATCATGCACTTTGGGTTACTATAACCTTATAATATATTTTGAACTTATGTGTTGTGATGCCTCTAGCTTTGTCTTCTTGCTCAAGATTGCTTTGTCTATTTAGGCAGTTTTGATTCAGTAAGAATTTTAGGATTGTCTTTTATAGTTTTGTAAAAAAAAAAATGACATTTGTATTTCAATGGAGATTGCATTGAATCTGTAGGTTTTGGTTAATATGGTCATCTTAATGTTAATTCTTCCAATCCATAAACATGTGATATATTTCTAGTTGTTTATGTCTTCTTAATTTCTTTCATCAGTGGTTTATAGTTTTCCTTTAAGAAGTTATTCACCTCTTTGGTAAATTTATTCCTAGGAATTTCTTTTTTTTTTTTTTTGTATGTATTGTAAATGGGATTGTCTTCCTGATTTCTTTCTCAGCTAGTTCATTATTGGTATATGGAAACACTACTGGTTTTTGTAGGTTGACTTTGTATCCTGATACTTCACTGAATTTATCAGATTTAAGACTTTTTTGGTGGAGTCTTTAGGTTTTTCTAGATATAAGATCATGTTATCTGCAGAAAGGGAAAACTTGACCTCCTCTTTTCCAATTTGGATGCCTTTTATTTATTTCTCTTGACTGATTCCTTGGGCCAGGGCTTCCAGTACTCTGTTGAATAGGAGTGGTGAAAGCAGGTATCCTTGTCTTAGAGGAAAGGGTTTCAGCTTTTCTCCATTCAGTATGATATCAGTTGTATGTTTATCATATGTGACCTTTATTATTTTGAGGTCTACGCCTTGTTTGTTAAGAGTTTTTATCATGAAAGTATGTTGAATTTAATCAAATGTTTTTTCTGCATCTATTGAGTTTTTCATGATTTTTGTCCTTCATTCTCTTTGTGTGATGTATCATGTTTATTGAATTGCATATGTTAAAACTTCCTTACAACCCTGGGATAAATCTCACTTGATCATGGTGTGTTATCTTTTTTATATACTGTTGGATTAGGTTGGATAGTACGGTGTTGAGGATTTTGGTATCTCTGTTCATCAGGGATATTTGTAGTTTTGTCATTGTTGCACCCTTGTCTTGTTTTGATATCAGGGTAATACTGGCCTTGTAAAGTGAGTTAGAAATAATTAACTCCTCTTCAAATTCTTGGAATATCTTGAGGAGAATTGGGGTTAGTTCATTTTTATTAAGTTTGGTAGAATTCAGCAGTGAAGCCCTCTGGTCCTGGATTTTCTTCATTGGGAGACTTTTTATTATAGATTTAATCTCATTACTCATTATTGATCTCTTCAGGTCTTATATTTATTCCTGATTTAATCTTGGTAGGTTGTAATTGTTCAGGAATTTATCCATTTTCTGTGCATTTTCCAGTTTGTTAAAATATTACTGTTCATAATTTTCCCATGATCTTTTGTATTTCTGTGGTACCAATTGTAATGTTTCTTTTTTCTTTCTGATTTATTTGGGTCTTCTCTTTTTTCTTGATTAGCTATCTTTTTATGAATTTTGTTAATCTTTTCAAAAAACTAACCTTCATTTTATTGATCCTTTGTATTGGTTTTTATTCTCTGTTTTTTTGTTTGTTTGTTTGTTTTAGTTCTGCTCTAATCTTTAGTATTTTTTTTCTTCTACCAATTTGGCATTTGGTTTGTTTTTGCTTTTCTATTTCCTTGAAGTTCACTGTCAAATTGTTTACTTGAAATGTTTTTAATTTTTGGATGTAGGTGTTCATTGCTATAAACCCCCCTCTTAGCATAATTTTGCTGTATCCCACAGGTTTGGGTATGCTGTGTTTTTATTTTTATTTGTTTCAAGAAAATTTTTGAATTTTTCTTTAATTTCTTCCTTCACCCAACGGTCATTCAAGAGCATGTTGTTGTTTAATTTCCACGTATTTGTAGAATTCCCAAAGTTGTTCTTATTAATTTATAGTTTTATTCCATTGTAGTCTCATAGGATACTTGATATGATTTTGATACTTTTTAATTTGTTAATGCTTGTTTTGTATCCTAAACTATGCTCCATCCTGGACAATGTTCCATGTGCTGATGAGAAGAAAGTGCATTCTCTGTGGTTGGATGAAGTGTTCTGTTCGTGTCTGTTAGGTCCATTTCTCCAAAGTGCATTAAATCCAATGTTTCTCTGTTAACTTTCTGCCTGGATGATCTGTCTAATGTTGACAGTGGGATGTTGAAGTCCCCCACTATCATTGTATTGGAATCTTTCTCTCCTTTTAGATCTAATAATATTTGCTTCCTATATCTGCGTGCTCCAGTGTTGGGTGCCTATATGTTTAGAATTGCTATATCCTTTTGCTGAATTGATACCTTTATCATTATATAATGACCTTGTCTCTTTTTACTATTTTGTCTTAAAGTCTGTTTTATCTCATATAAGTGTAGCTATTCCTGCTCATTCTGGTATCCACTTATAAGGATTATCTTTTTCCATCCCTTTATTTTCCATCTATATGTGTCTTTACAAGTGAGATGAGGTTCTTACACATATGATACGGTTGGTTCATGTTTTCTTATTAATATCTATTCAGCCAGTTTATCTCTTGTAGGTGGAAAAGTCAATCAATTTATCTTCAAGGTTATTATTGATATGTGAGGGCTTATTTCTGTCATTTTATTAATAAATCCCTGGTTGTTTGTATATTCTTTGTTCCTTTCTCTCTTATTGTTTATCATTGTGGTTTGATGGTTTTCTATAATGTTAATATTGGATTCGTTTCTCTTCCTTGTGTGTTTGCTTTACCAGTGTGTTTGATAATTTCATTTTTTTATGATGGTAGATATCATTCTTTCACTTTCACATGTAGGACTTCCTTAAGCATCTCTTGTAGGGCTGGTCTAGCAGTGATCGATTCCCTCAGCTTTTGCTTGTCTGGGAAATATTTTAAGTCTACTTCATTTATAAAGGATAACTTTGCTGGGCACAGTATTTTTGACTAGCAGTGTTGTTTTTCTTTGAATATTTTGAATATATTATGCCATTCTCTCCTGGTCTGTAAGGATTCTACTGAGAAATCCATTGTTAGTGTGATTGGGGTTCCCTTATCAATGACTATACAGTTTTCTCTTCCTGCTTTTAAAATTCTCTTTGTCTTTGACTTTTGACAGTTTGACTATAATATACCATGAAGAAAACTTTTTTGAATTGTATATTTTGGGGTATTTCTGAGCTTCTTGTATCTGGATGTCTAAATCTTCTGCTAGACTTGGGAAGTTTTCAGCTATTGTTTTGTTAAATCAGTTTTCTATCACTTTCATTTTCTGTTGCCTTCTGGGGCACTGAAAATTTGAATATTTGGTTGCCTTGTGGTTTGCTATATGCCAAATAGGATGTGTATATTCTTTTTTATTCTTTATTTTTGTCTGACTGGGTTAGTACAAAAGATTTGTCTTCAAGTTTAGAAATTATTTATTCTGCTTGATCTAGTCTATTGTTGAAGCTTTTGAACGTGTTTTGTATTTCATTCAATCATTTAATTCTAGAGTTTTTATTTGGTTCTTTTTACGATATCTATCTCTTCAGTAAATTTCTCATTCATATCCTGAATTGTTTTTCTGATTTCTATATGTTTTCTTGTTTCTCTTGTACCTCACTGAGCTTTCCTAATATAATTATTTTAAATTCTTCTTTAGAATTTCATAAATTTATATTTGATTGGGATATGTTGCTAGATAATTATTGTGTTCCTTTGAAGGTGTCTTATTTCTTCTCATTTTCATGTTTCTTGTATTCTTCCATTGGTATCTACACATGTCATACAAGTTATTTGTTCCAACGTTTTGAATTTGCTTTCATAGGAGAGAACTTTTTCATAAATATATATCTATGGTGATGATTGAGCAGGGCAATTTACCTTTGATTCTGGTTGTGTGCAATAGTATAGTCTACATATTATTTCTTCAGCTGTAAGCAGCATCAGTAGTATACGTAATTTCTTCAGTGGTTTAGGGTGCAGTTGTTAGTGGAGGCTGTGGTTAAATTTTGTGGGGGATGGAGATGTCAGGTGAGTCACTCCTTGGGCTCCAGTAGTGAAAGCATCAGGCCAAGTGTGCCTGTCCTTGTGACCCAGGGTGGCATACACTGGAATCAGTGTTAGAAGGTCCAGGCTAGCGAATTCTTGAGCCTCCAGGCAGGTTGCTTGAGTACCAGCAGTGGGCTAGGTTAGCAGGCAAGTCCTTGGGTCACTGAGCAGTGGGAATGGCATAGGCAATGGCAATGGCAGTGGCAGGATAACCCTCTGGCTTCCAAGCAGTGTGCACTGGTGTTGGCAGTAGCTGCAGCGGAGTGCATGGTCCAGTACCTATGCCTGCAGGTGGCACATGTGGGTGGGTTCCAGCTGTGGTGGTAGCTTCAGTTTTGGTGCACCTGTCCTTAGGCCTTTGGTTAGAGTATGCTGTGGTGCCAGTGGTGGTGGATAGGGCAGGGAAATTCCTAGGACCTGGATGGCAGGCTTGGGCACTGGGTGGGGAGTGGTGGCGCCAGGCCAGTAGTGTCCCCTAGTGGTGTATGTGGGAACCAGGTGTGGTAGGCAAGAGCAGAATGATTCCCAGGTTCCTGGCGGAATATTTTGGTGGGGATATCAGTGATCCTACTTCTGAGGAAGTCTGTGTTGCTTTCAGTAGCAGCAGCCATAAACAAGTGCCTGGGGAGTATGCAATTCAGCCCCAAGGGGTGGCTATAAACCAGGTGGCTTTTCCTTAGTGTGCTTTTAAATGCATGGCAGCCCTGCCACTGGGGTAGCTGGGTTGCTGCCCATGGCTTATGCTTGAACTCTGGAAGCAGCAGCCAGCAGCAGCACCTGGCTGTAGGTAGGGAATTTCACTGGGGCTCCAGGGATGTGAAGATACAGGGTTGTTGGGCCACAGGGCAGGGTGCAGTCTGGTGGGGGCTGGGCTCTCAAAATGGCACCCTGCTGTAGTTTCTTAGGACTCAGTGGGTGTGTGGGACCTGGTGTGAGCTCCCTCTCTGGAGCAATGCCATCACGCAGTCTCCAGACAGATCCCTACATAAGTCTCCGGACCCATATGGGTCGAGGGGCTCTCCTGTGGCTAAGTTTGCAGAGGTCCACAGTGGGAATGTAGATTGCTAGAGGTCACTCGCTTATACTTTGCCCACAGTGGGGAGCCTCTCCAGGTTTCTAGCCCACCCCAGCCAAGCAGGTTGCCTCACTTTTATTTCCTTCCTTTCTTTAGATCACTTCTGTGTTTAATTTTAGCATTCTCTCTTAGGTGATCTATTCGTGTGTGATTATCTACTCACTATTTTAGTTCTTCTTTGTGGAGGAGATGAATACCAGATTCCTCTAGTCAACCATCTTCTTTTTTTGGGGGGATAGGGTCCTGCTCTGTTACCCAGAATGGAGTGTAGTGGTATGATCAAGGCTCACTGCAGCCTCCACTTCCCAGACTCAAGCAATCTTCCCACCTCAACCTACTGAGTAGCTGGGACCACAGGCACATACTACCATGACCAGCTATTTTTTAAAAAAAAATCTGTGAGATGGGGATCTCACTATATTGCCCAGGCTGCCCTCCAACTCCTGTACTCAAGCAATCCTCCCACCTCAGCCTCCCAAAGTGTTGGAATTACAGGCATGAGCCACCATGCCTGGCCTAAGGAACCATCTTGAAGCCCATTGATAAGGGAGCTCTTATATGGTCTTGGTGGGAATGTAAATAAGGATAGCAACTATGGAAAACAATATGGAGATTTCTTAAAACACTAAAAGTATAACTACTATATGATCCAGTGATCTCACTACTGGGAATTTATCCAACAGAAAATAAATCAATATATCAAAGGGATACCTGCACTCCCATGTTTATTGCAGTATTCACAATAGTAAAGATCCATATCAATCTAAGTGGATAAGGAAAATATGGTATATATACCATGGAATACTATGCAGCCACAAAAAGAATGAAATCACATCATTTGCAGCAACAGGGATGGAACTGGAAATCATTACGTTAAGTGAAATAAGCTAGGAGCAAAAGACAAACTTTGTATGTTCTCACTTATTTAGGGGAGCTAAAAAAGTTGATCTCATGAAAGTAGAGTAAAATGATAGATACCAGAGGTTTGGAAGGGTGTGGAATGGGGATGAGGAGAGTTTGGCTAATAATGGGTACAAACATACATCTAGATAGAAGAAATAAGCTCTAATGTTCAATAGCAGAATAGGGTGACTATAGTTAACGACAATATATCGTATATTTCAAAATAGCTGGAAGAGAGGACTTGAAATGTTCCTAACACACAGAAATGATCAATACTTGAGGTGATAGATACTCCAAATACCCTGACTTAATCATTACACATTCTATGCATGTAACAAAGTATTACATGTACCCCATCAATATGTATATTATGTATCAATAAAAATGTGTCATGAAGGCAAGGATTTTGTCCTGGTCATAGATGTATACCCAACACCTAGCATAGTACTTGAAACATAGTGGGTGCTCAATAAATATTTGTTCAGTTCACTAAACAACTCTGAGTTCTAACAATGACTCTGTCATTAACTGGCAACTCTGTGGCTTTGGGCAAATTCTTTCCTCCCCCTTAAGCCTCAGTTGTACCATCTAGAAAATGATGGTGTGGAACTAAACTATCTCTAAGGTACTTATCAGCTTCATAATGCAATCAATGATTTTATAAATTGACATATATTGCAGCCATTTTCCAAAAGCAGAAAATAAGGGAGCAGGCATCATCATCATCACTATTCTCTATCACACAGTAAGTATTTATTCAGACCCACCATATGCCATGCTGTATGCTAGTTGTTGAGAATACAGCAATTAATTAAAAAAAACACACCCTTCCCTCAAGGAGATGGTAATCTAATTAGGGAAATATTCTATATACATGCAAATCAAAATAACAATACAAAGTACAATGCTCAGTGCCAAATGAGTTGAAATCATAATGATAAACAATTTTGATAGCTAAAATTTATTGAGATCTTACTATATACCAGGAATTAATCTTAAAAATTTACATATATTAACTTATATAAGCCTCACAACAAACCCATGGGACATATACTATTATTACAACCCTAGGAAACAGGTACTGGTACTACTATATCTATTAATAGATAGTAAGTGCTACTGACATGCAGAAGATCTCATAGAGGACTGAGTACAGGCAGTCTTGAAGGAAACAGGAGCTGAGCTGAGCCCCAGACGAAGGATGGAATTTAGATAATCAAAGAAGAAAGAAAGAGACCATTTCAAAAAGGAACAACTTGAACTAACACATTGAAAGGGAAATGCATATTGCAAATTCAGGGCATAAGAAGTTGAGTGATTTCACTGGACTAGAGTTGCCTGGTAAAACTATTGAAAGACAAGTTTCAAAAGAAAGGTGACAACTGATTTGTGGAGGAGTTTAAATGTCATGCTAAGGAGTGTGGCCCTGTTCTTGTATATATTGGGGATCCATTGAAATTTTTGAGAGTGGAGTTTCATAATCAAAATTACCATCTATGAAGATTAATGTGGCTATTAAGAAACCACTAAAACCTAGGTGTGAAGTGATAAATGTTCATATTTGGGTTGTTACAGTAGGAGAGAGAGAAATTGGGGCTGTAACAGAAATTACAGAAAGAATTAACTATAATCAGTGACTGATTTGATTTTAGATGATGATACGGTTAGGCTTTGTGTCCCCACCCAAATCTCATCTTGAATTGTAATCTCCATAATCCCCACATGCCAGGGGAGAGACCAGGTGGAGATAGTTGAATCTTGGGGGCAGTTTCCTCCATGCTGTTCACATGATAGTGAGTTCTCACAAGATCTGATGGTTTTATAAGAGGCTCTTTCCCCTTCACTCAGCACTTCTCCTTCCTGCAGTCTTGTGAAGATGTCTTGCTTCCCCTTCTACCATGATTGTAAGTTTCCTGAGGCATCCCCAGCCATGCTGAACTGTGAGTCAACTAAACCTCTTACCTTTATAAATTACCCAGTCTAAGGCAGTTCTTTATAGCAGTATGAAAATGGACTAATACAGATGACAAGATGCATATTACAAAGATGACCCCAGTTTTCCAGTTTGGGGTATTTTTACAGAAACAGGTAAGTCTTGAGGAGTGGGAGATAAAAATAAAGTTATAGAACAACTTTAGAAACATTTATAAATAACTTAACCATCGTCCTGAGAAGACTTACAGTAATGTAAATGTCAAGTTAACTCTGACTTAAATTCAACAGAATAAAGAAAATACTGACTGCATTATCAGGTGCTCATGAGACATTAAATGATAACTTTGCTACAACCATTTAGAAAGGAAGAGAAGTCACACTTTGTGAAGGGTTCTTATTTTCCACTCAGCTAAAAATTGTGAAAAGCTACTTGAACTTATACAGAGCACATTGGTAAATGATAATATTTATTAATGCGTGGTATGATGGATATCCTCCATTTGCCCATTTTCACTCTCCACCCTTTGCTTTGCTCCTGCCTGGGAAGCTCACCTATATGGACCTTATCTGTTGACTTCTTTCTCTATGCCTTCTGAATGGACTTGGCCAATTTTGAGCCCAGTAAGGGATCAGAGGGAGGGAGAAAATAAAGTCAGGGTATTTAATCCTAAGGTTGTTCTGGCCTGGTTGTGCCCCTAATCCAAAAGACATTGCTCTTCTCAAGCCAGCCTCCCCTACATGACTCTCTCCTTCTTGGTGCCAGGAACTGCTCCCTCTTCTTGTCCCTTCAGCTTAGAAATAGTAATAGCTGCTTTTGCTATTACTATGCTATACATAGTATCCCTTATGCCCACACCTCTGTAAATAGTTTCTTTATGAATAGATCCTCTTCAAATTATTCTAATCTAAATGTATTACATCTTTTCTATTAGCACATTCTGACTGACACACTTGAAAAGTGGGTTTTACATATATACTATATAGTCTAGGTCAATGTAGTATCATGGTAAAGAGCTTGGGTTCTAGGGTCAGCCTAACCTATCTTTGAGTCACAGATCTGCCATTTGCTAACCTATGTGGCTTTGGGCAATGTTTTTCATCTGTGAATCCCAGTTTCTTCCTCTGCAAAAATGGGAATAACAATAGTATTTACCTCAAAGTGCTGTTATAAGGATCAAATGAGACAGTATATGTAAAGTGCCTGACACAGTGCTCAGCATGATATAAGTACTCGATAAATATTAATTATTCTTCTCATTCTTTTTATAGCTCATAGCATCCACAGAGGTGGGAAGTACAGTCTGAAAATTCATTAATTAGGGTCCTGTTTACAATTTTATTGTTAACCATAATTGCATGTTTAAAATAGTCTCCTGACTTCATTCAAGTAATTATAGCCTGTCAGTAAATGATGGGTTTAAATTTCTGCACATATGCTAGAATTTTACGCATCTTGCACTTCACAGCAGGGACCCAGTCTTAGTCAACACTTTCTTGCTCTGACATCTGCACTCAATACGTAGGGTCTTACTTAAGCAAAGACATAATTGTCCTTCAAAATAAAAGTATAAACAGGATTGTGGATCTCAGATTTGTTAACTTCCTCCCTTACTGTGAACATTCTAGTTACACTATCTGCACTGGACTGTCAGCATTGCAGAAAGTCAGCAAGTTGTTATACAAAATAAGAAACTAGAACTCCAAGAAACTGAGGCAAAGCTACAGGTGAAGGGAAAGACCCAGGCAGAGGAGCTTACTAGCCCTGTGAAATTAACCAGGAGTGTGAGTTCAGTACAAACTTAGAAGTCAGAAATCAAGGGCTTGGGTCTTACAAGCCATAAAAGGATCATGGAAGTGAGAATCAGGCAATGTATCCAATATTTAAGATATATCTATTCAATACGTACTATGTGCAAGAATTCATAACAGGCAGTGAGTTAGGTCTTGGTGGGAATGTAAATAAGGATAGCCACTATGGAAAACAGTATAGAGATTTCTTAAAACACTAAAAATATAACTACTATATGATCCAGTGATCTCACTACTGGGAATTTATCCAACAGAAAAGAAATCAATATATCAAAGGGATACCTGCACTCCCATGTTTGGATATAGAAAATAAAAACAAGACAGATATGTAAAATCCAACATCTAGGCAAACATCCTGAACCGAGTCCTTTGTAGGAAAAGGCATGAGTTCAAGTATCTGGACAAGGAACTGAGGCAGGAGACATGGAGTTCTAGCAACAAAAAGTCTTGGTAACTGAAGGCAAGTCCCCCCTTTCTAATCACGGAGTCACTTCTGTACTTCTATCCAAGGCAAGCTTCACTCCTTGGACATGGCCACCCTCAAGCTCGCAAATGAAAGAATCTTAAAAGCTGCAGGTGACTGAATGGAAGAAAAAAGTTAAAATGAGGAAGATAAATAAATTCTGGCACACATACATAAAATGTACAAACATAAAAAGTGCATGTTGTAAGTCCTCCATAAGCTGAACAGTTTTGTTGCTTGTCTGTTTTCGTTCCTCATATTACATTATTCATAGATTGAAATACTCCAAGTAGGATAAAAATCAAATGACTTCCTCACCACCAATAAAGGGAAGAGAGATATATATGCACTGGGTTTATGAGGCTGCAAAGGGAAACGTTGGAGAGCGTCTCTATAAAACTAGGGGTAAGATTCCGTTCAAGACAAAGGAAAACAGACACATGCTGAGGATGAAAGAAAACAGCAACAAAATGAAAACAGAAAAATGAAACAAACAGAAGGGAAAGTTAGCTTCAGGGTATGTTGTAACCACCCAGCCCAACACTCTGTCACTATCCTTGGAAGAACTGTGCTATGGGAGGAGAAGAGGTGAGAAGCAATTAAAAGATGTGGCCAGATCCTAAAACAAGCTTTCACAATATTAAAAGGTACCAGCTGCTTTTCTTAAAACTCCAATAGACAAAACTGTGAAATTACCTGGCCAAAAACGGGGTTCTGTTATACAAATTGGAAAAGAATTTTACTTTTTCTCAAATATAACGACTTCATCAAATACACTTCATTACCTAATCATTTGTATCAAAAGGCTTGAGAAAAATAAATGATCTAATATTTTGTCCAGGAATGAAAACCATGTATTTTACATTATATATAATTTTCAAAATAAATTTGCCCTTGTCTTGCCCTTGAATATACAATTCCATCATGTGTTCTTGGCAGCCAAGATTGATTCATGACTTAGGTTGGATTCCTCCCAGAAGCTGATGCTGACACAAGAATGTGCGTGCAAGTGGTATATGTGGGAGATGATCCCAGAAAGCACTGGTAGAAAAATAGGGAAATGTGGCAGGTTAGAGAAGGAAGCCTATACAGGGTGCAATACTGAACAGGTCACCACTGAGTAACTGGTATTCTATCCCACTAGAGAAGTCTGCGAGAGAGTATAAAACACCTCAGAGCTATCCCAATAGAAGGACCAGGAGCTGGGAGTATTTATCTCTCAATTCCCCCCAGTACTTAGGTGAAGGCCGCTTCACTGGGAGGAGGGGGTATATTAACTCCAGCATAGATCCTACAGGCTCCAGAGACCAGAGAAAGCACACAGGTAATGAGTTGCAGGTGCTTGCAGTTAAAAGCTGTCAGATGGGTGTACACAGAAATGGTGAGGGCCCAGGAGATATGGGTGTGGCCACAACAGTGTCTGCTGCAACACACAACTTCTTCCAGGTACCTGAAGGATGAAGGAATAAGTTCAATGGCATTTCAAGGCATCTTCCAACTTTATAATTCTTTGATTACACAAAGAAAACATGTAAAAGTGTTCTAATTACTATAATATAAAAATATACATGAACACCTGATGATTTAAGTTTAAGAAGGCAAGGACTATGAGTATCTGGTTCACTACTACAGCCCCTGTTCACACTGTGCCCGTACTGTGTCTGGCACATAGAAAGCTTTCTAATCAGTCAATATTTGTTGAACAAATGAGTAAGTAGGGAATTATAATCAAAAGGTACGCAATTCAGTTCATATTTACACTTCTCTGGTCAACTAGTCATCTACAGCCTTTTGTTTACTTGAACAGAAGCCTCTTCTCTAACAAAGGTCAGCAAATATTCTATAGAATCAGTTTTCAGTGAGGGAAAGAGTTCCTCTTTAAGCTAACAAATGACTTCATTTTACAATAGCATGACAGACAGGTTCTTAATTAATTTGCTAATAGTTTTTCCCTATGTATGGTTATTAACTCTAGTTGAATCTTTAGCCATGACACAATGTGTGCATATATCTATGCCACATACAGATGTATTTGCATACATATGAATAAAAGGAAGACCATACAAATGGTTGACTTTATCTATATCAATTGTATTTTATGGAACACTCCCAGGTTTTGACAATTGGTTTAGCACAATTTAGCTACAAGTGCTTAAAATATTCTTGAATATGAAGAAGTAAAATGCTGCCTTTCCACAAGATGCAGGAAGAAAGTCTGCAAGAAAAATCAGGGCAATTTTGCATAGCAACTTGTATATTTACATATCAACAATCTATTTAATGAGGAACACCAAAAATAGCAGATCAAGTAAGTCCAGAAGCTGCAAACACAACACATCCTGCAAAATTCAAAACAATAGCAGTTGAGCAAGCCTGACCTGTGTTTAAATATTGGAAAAATACAATGTTCCTTTAAAGCAAAACAAAGCAAAACAAACCTCCTGGCTTGCCTTCTTCAAACTAGGAAGAACTGTATGCTGATCACATAGGATGTGGTCCTTATCTGCAAATCTCAGCTATGCTAGTGAACTCAGTTCTCTTCTGAAGTACTGTCCTGGTCCTGACAGTGAGTCAATTAGTCATCCGTAAACAAGTACCCACTGTGAGCTGAACACAGAAATAAACATTATTGAGGGGCAACAAAAGAAACAAGGCTCAATTTCTGTCCTTGAAGAGTGAGGACCTGGTTGCTTACATAGAACACACATTATAAAATAATATTAGTAACCTTTAAAAATGCTTACAAAGAAATATCAAGCAGTGCCAATTAAGAGTGGGGAGAGGAAGAGTGAAAGAGATTGTGGTTGAAGTCTAAAAACCCATAAAGTGGGCAGAGGGGAAGATAAATACTTATTGGCAAATCTTAAAATAGCTGTATTAGTGAAAGAGTTACAAACCAGTTGTGTCAGACGGAAGCACTTTGTAGACTATCTGGCCAGCCAGTATGTTTTAAAAATGCATATTTGAATGACTGTAAGTTCTATCATGCCCTATTCATACCAACTCTGATAGTTTCATACATTTACAGTCAGTTGCTTGCCTGCCCAGTGAAGCCACTTAAATTTGCTCTCCCTGAGTTACAGGGGGAAAAAAATCATTTAGGACCTTGCTACTGAAGCATGGTCCATGAATCAGCAGCATCAGCATCAGCATCAGCATGATCTGGAAGCTTGTTAGAAATGTAACCTCTCTTTAAAGTTCATATGGAACCAAAAAAGAGCCCGCATTGCCAAGACAATCCTAAGCAAAAAGAACAAAGCTGGAGGCATCACATTACCTGACTTCAAACTATACTACAAGGCTATAGTAACCAAAACAGCATGGTACTGGTACCAAAACAGAGATATAGACCAATGGAACAGAACAGAGCCCTCAGAAATAATACCACACATCTACAACCATCTGATCTTTGACAAACCTGACAAAAACAAGAAATGGGGAAAGGATTCCCTATTTAATAAATGGTGCTGGGAAAACTGGCTAGCCATATGTAGAAAGCTGAAACTGGATCCCTTCCTTACACCTTATACAAAAATTAATTCAAGATGGATTAAAGACTTAAATGTTAGACCTAAAACCATAAAAACCCTAGAAGAAAACCTAGGCAATACCATTCAGGACATAAGCATGGCAAGGACTTCAAGACTAAAACACCAAAAGCAATGGCAACAGAAGCCAAAATTGACAAATGGGATCTAATTAAACTAAAGAGCTTCTGCACAGCAAAAGAAACCACCATCAGAGTGAACAGGCAACCTACAGAACGGGAGAAAATGTTTGCAATCTACTCATCTGACAAACAACTAATATCCAGAATCTACAAAGAACTTAAACAAATTTACAAGAAAAAAATCAAACAACCCATCAAAAAGTGGGCAAAGGATATGAACAGACATTTCTCAAAAGAAGACATTTATGCAGCCAACAGACACATGAAAAAATGCTCATCATCACTGGCCATCAGAGAAATGCAAATCAAAACCACAATGAGATACCATCTCACACCAGTTAGAATGGCGATCATTAAAAAGTCAGGAAACAACAGATGCTGGAGAGGATGTGGAGAAATAGGAACACTCTTACACTGTTGGTGGGACTGTAAACTAGTTCAACCATTGTGGAAGACAGTGTGGAGATTCCTCAAGGATCTAGAACTAGAAATACCATTTGACCCAGCTATCCTATTACTTACTGGGTGTATACCCAAAGGATTATAAATCATGCTACTATAAAGACATATGCACACATATGTTTATTGTGGTACTATTCACAATAGCAAAGACTTGGAACCAACCCAAATGTCCAACAATGATAGGCTGGATTAAGAAAATGTGGCACACAAACACCATGGAACACTATGCGGCCATAATAAAGGATGAGTTCATGTCCTTTGTAGGGACATGGATGAAGCTGGAAACCATCATTCTGAGCAAACTATTGCAAGGACAGAAAACCAGACACCGCATGTTCTCACTCATAGGTGGGAATTGAACAATGGGAACACTTGGACACAGGGTGGGGAACATCACACAACGGGGCCTGTCGTGGGGTTGGGGGAGGGGGGAGGGAGAGCATTAGGAGGAATACCTAACGCAAATGAGGAGTTAATGGGTGCAGCACACCAACATGGCACATGTATACATATGTACCAAACCTGCACGTTGTGCACATGTACCCTAGAACTTAAAGTATAATAATAATAAAAATTTTTAAAAAATTAAAAAAAAGGAGTGTAGCCTCTCAGGCATCACCACAGACCTACCAAATTAGAATGTTAATCTTAACAAGATTCCGGTTGATTTCTACGCACTCTAAAGTTTGAGAACCACTGGTTTAGTTTAGCACACATGAAAGAAAGCCCTACTTCAGCCAAGAGTAATTAAAAATAGGGACTGTGCTACTTACCAAGTGATAGGGTAAAAATAAACTTCAAAAAATTGAGATCAGTCAAAAGGTAAACTAAATACAAACAAAACATATCCTTTAAAGTAGTGGTTTTCAAACATCAGTGTCCATCAGAATTACTTGAAGTACTTGCAGACTCTGGCTGGACCCTGACTGAGACTCTGATTGAGGAGATGTGGGATGGGGCCTTTCAAATAGGCACTTACAGGTGATGCTAATTGCTATAGATTGAATTGTGTCCTCATAAAATTCATACGTTGATAGCCTAACCACCAGTGCGACTGTATTTGGAGTGAGGCATTTAGGAGGTAATTAATATTAAACAAAGTCAGAAAAGTGGGGCCCTAATGCCATAGAATTGGTGGCCTTGCAAGAGGAAATGAGAAAATGCTTTCTTTCTCTACTCCTCCCTCCCTCCATCTCTCCCTCTCTCTCTCCATTCCTCTCCCCATCCCCTGGCCTTCACTCTTTCCCTCTCTTCCTCTTCCCCTTTCCCTTTCTCCCTCTTTTTCCCAGTCCCACCCTCTCTCTCTTCCACTCTTCCTCTCTTCCTTCCCTCTCCTCCCCCTTTCTCCTCTTATCATGACCCTCCCTTCCACTTCCCACTCCTCTTCTCTCACTCCTTCTTTTCATTTCCCCCTCCCTCTCCATGTTCCATGCTCTATATGCACTCAAAGGAAAGGCCATATCAGGACAAAGTGGCTATCTGCAAGCCAGGAAGAGGGCCCTCAGCATAAACAGATGATCCAAACATGGATTACTTCTACTACTACTATTTTCTACCCCAGGGCCTCTGAAGATTTCAGTGGCAAAGCCCAGGAAAAGTGCATCATCATACTCTCAAATGAAAGGGGCAGGAAAGCATGAGGAATCAGTTGTTAATTGTCAGAATGGGGTGGCCCAAGCAGCCTAGGCAGGCAATTGTGATGTTGAAGATGGGACAGAGTTTCCACAGGCAAAGATGGAGAAGAAGGAGAGTCTAGGCTGGTTCATCTTCCTTCCCCCAAGTGCAATTGTCAGGTGGCTGGCATTTTGTCTCATTTTCCACTCTAGACTTCAGCCCTAACAAAACCTCCAATCTTCATCTCTAAACATGATTACCATGGTGGTTGAAGTCACAGCTAAGACCAGCGTAGGTAATTTTGTTGTTGTTTTTTCATGGGTTTCCTACCTTTTTTCAACCTCAGTTCAAGTGCAAACATTCCAAGTACAAACTCTGGGTCCCTACCACAACCTCCAGTCAAGCTACTCCATCTTAGTACTCCAACTCTCTCTTGCACTCCAGCCATAATATCTCCCCATATTTCCTATCCCTATAGCAAAAGAAGAGGTCACATCTGTTGGGATTGGAGCAAATGGATCAGAGAAGGCTGGGACTCTAGGGATAAGCAAGATTTCCATAGTCAGAGATAGAGGGAAGGTAATTCCTAGTAAGAGCAAAGACATACTGTAAAATACTGTCTTTCAAACTGTATTATACCTCAGTGTCACCTGGAAAGCCAGTTATAATTAAGAGTTGGGGGAAGCCATTCTAATTCAGTAGGTCTGAAGCCCAGGAGTCTGCATTTTAACCACCATTTTTAGCTTACTTAGGTGGAGGCAATCAAAATATCACACTTTGACAACAACTATTTGGATCCACTGGTTCAGTAGCACAATCCTTCACACAGATGTGACATTATATATCTGAGTTCTAGTCTAAATGGGAGAAGTGAGCTCTTTCCTTGCGATGGACAAGGACAAGGGGGAATAAACAGTCCTCCAAAATATTTTAAAATAAAGGATGAAATTTGCTAGAGGAGAGGCCTGACATTGGAGTTTCAGGGACTGTAACCACGCATTTCAGATTTCCAACTTCTTCCCTAACACCTAAAAGCAGAACATGCTTTTAGTTTCCTGCCAGTGACCTGTTATTTTGCCCCCTCTGCTACAGTTTTTAAGTTGCTTTTCCTATCTGAGTCCATATTTTGCTTCAGGTCAGAAAACCTCCACATCACCACCAGATGTTTCTTAAAAAAAAAAAAAAAAAAAAGTCTCAATCATACTTCTTCTTTGCTTAAGATTTTTATGATAATTCTTCTCTAACTTCTGTGTACACTATTTAAAGAGCTTATTTTTAAAATGCAGACTCTTGGGCCTGACATCTGTCCCCATCCCCCCCCACACACATTTTAATATTTTAATTCTGTAGATTAAGGGTATGGCCCAGGAATATGCATTGTAACAAGCTCCCCAAGTAATTCTGATGCAAACTCTGGATAGATGCTCATAAATTCATGTAGGATCTATCCCAGGAACCATTTGCACTGCTCACTGGGACCTTTAAGAGATACCATTCAACTCTTAGGACTGTCAAGCTCTGCAGTGGATGCATGGGAGAAATGTTTGGGGCCTGAGAATCTTCCTGAGTTTGGGAAATCCCACAGGCTTCGAGGTTCCTGACCAGAGGAGGAATATGATAAAAACACAAGGTGATTATTTGAAAAACTACATACAAGCACAACCATAGAGGAGATGGGATTAGAGACTGAGAAGAACTAAGCAAAAGGTTGAGGAGCTTCACAAACTCAATGAGTCTCCTAATAAAGTACCTTCATTTTGTTTTTTGTGTATTTCTTTTTTGGTTGTTTGGCTTTGGCCTTGAAAACCTTTAATGAAAGTGGAATCCTGGAAAAATATGGCAAAAGAGAAAAAAAAAACAAAAACAAAAGGCTTCCTCAGAAAAGGAATGAATGGATCTCAGGAATTAGCTGCTTTGTGCAAGTCTAGGCTCAGTGTATGCAACCTTGCTTCATTTTCCTGCTGCACTTTTAAGTCAGAGGAGAAAAAGTGTTTAGAACGGAAAAGCAAAAAGAAAAGACAAGCAAGAAGCAAAGCAGAAAATACATTCAGTGCCTAGGGGATTGGCACGGGGGTGGGGTTGGGGGAAGGTTGTGGGGAGAAACAGACGAGAATTTAGAGCAGGATTTTTTTTTTAATTGAGTAAGGAAATAATTCCACAGCACTAAGAGCCACATCACACTAGAGACTGAGCAGAGCAGCCCGGACCAATAACGCATGCCATATGGTGAGTTAGAAGCCAAGTGTGCCTGGCGCCCTCAGCTCAGAGAAAAGTCTACCTTTCGGAAGCTGATAATTTTGCCGACCACCTGGGGTTCTTTCACTGTGGCATCCCTGGGGACATGAGACTGCATTGTTTCCGCCAGCAAAAACTGGTAGATATGTCAAGCATAGGAGGATTTTTCAAACTGCATGTTTCAGTGCAGCCAACAATGAGGCAGTCAGTGTGCTTAAAAGGAAGAGTTTGCACTGATTTCAGTCGTTGGGCCAGTAAACTACTTTATTAGAAATTATCATTAATAACACCTAATGTCAGGGATTTTCATGATGGCCGTGCTGATATCCCACATCGCTATCTTAGATTTTTTACTACCGTACTTCAATAGATGAGGTGTAGCACCTTGCTCTGGACTTATTCTTCTATTTTCATGTGGGCACACATGCTTCCCTCACACACACCGAGCCCCCATAGTAAAACTCCCCTGTCCTATGTGCCATTAACTCAGGCACATGGATGAGTGACTGCTAATCTGATAACCATGTCCAGCCTACTGTATTAATGAAAACGAATATCCTAATGATCATATAAAAATGTGTCAGGTTGGTAGCATAGTGGTTAGGAGTCAAATACAGCTGGTTTCTAATGCTGGCTCTATCAGCTATTAGCTGCCTGACCTTGAGATAGTCGTTAAATCACTGTGTGCCTCCATTTGATTTCATCCGCAAATCAGAAGTTTTGTCAGGGGATTTGCCAGTATTCAATGAGATCATGTATGTCTAGCATTCAGCACAGAGCCTATCTTATAACAAATGTCCATATGTTTTTAGCCATTTTGATGTTGCTGCTGATACTACTCCTCTCCAGGACTGTTCAGATTTCAATAGGGAAGTTCTAGAGACACGTTAGCAACAGTCATCCTGGGTATTTATGAAGGAGTAGGAAGGGGAGTTGAGCTTGGGGCCTTATTAATTCCAGCACAACCAGGGCAGAACTCATCAGATTTCCTGAATTGTTCCTCACTGATGGCTTGGACCATGCCTCTTAGTGTTTCCGTTTCTGGTCCACAAAATGGGATTGTACTGAGGCCAAATTATCTCCTCTATATGAAAGGAAAGAAAGGGGTCCTAAAGAAAATACGAGGTGGGACTGCTGTAGTCCTTTGTATTCCTCAGTGTGCTATTTTTGGCACTCTGTCCTCACAGTGTGTCTCTGTTTTTCATTCCTTGTCAGAACCAAATTCCAATTAGGAGTTCATCAACAGTAGGAATTCTGTTGCAGAGAATAAAATAATTGTGACATGTTTGTTTTAAAGCTGATTTTTAGTTAATAAACCATCTGTTGGGGATAACTGGTGCCTTACAAAAATTCTTTTATAAATAAATCAGGAAGTTGACAGGTCCAAAAGCAATATCTATACATAGACAATACTAATGACAGAGAGTATATATATATACACACACACACACACACATACATACACATTTCAGACTACATGTACAGCAGCTGATTAGGTATCTAATTAAACTTCTACTCGGGGCAGTCAGGAAATGTCCTAAGCCTCATTTATCAATGAGATAAACTGGAAAAGACTAGTGCAATAGAAGGTATCACATGTGCAACATTAATAAACAAGCAAACTATAACCACACAGGGACAAAAATTCAATAGGGACTCCAAAGGACTCTATCTTCTAGAGTGAAGAAATTATACCGTTAAGAGAAATGGCCTTTTTCAAGCAAAAGGAAAAAATAATAACTTAATACATAGAAACAGAGAGTAGAATGTTAGTTACCAGGGGCAGGAGGTTGGGGAGATATAGGTTAAAATGTGCAAAGTCTAGGAATGTAATGTACACCATGAGGACTATAGTTAATAATATTGTATTGTATAGTGAAAATTTCCTGAGGGTGGATTTTAGGTACTTTTACCACACGCACACACACACACACACACACACACACACACACACACCCCTACCCCTTCCCACACACACAAGCTAACTACATGAGACGAGAGATATGTTAATTTTCTTGACTGTAGTAATTATTTTACTATGTACAGTCATGCATCACTTAATGATGGGGATTTCATCATTGTGAAAACATCATGGAGTGTACTTACACAAACCTAGGTATAGCCTAAGACACACTTAGGCTATATGGTATAGACTATTGCTCCAAGGCTACAAACCTGTACAGCATGTTACTGTACTGAAAACTGTAGACAATTGTAACACAATGGTAAGTACGTGTCTAAACATATCTATACATAGAAAAGGAACAGTGAAAATACAGCATTATAATCTTATGGGACCATCATTGTATATGTGGTCCAATGTTTGGTTGATTAAAACATCATTATGTGGTGGGGGGCTGTATATGTATATCAAAATATCATGTTATACACCTGAAATATATACAATAACAATGTTTAAAACCCAAGATGTCACAAGGTACAGCACAGAAAAAAGATCTAAGCAGTGTATTAACAACTCTTAGTGAGTATTCCCTGAAGCTTCCATTTATCCCACCACCCCCATTCTAATCTTAGTTTAAGTTGATCATGATTAAATTAATCTGATCATTAAATAACGCTAATGAGAGAAGAGGTGATGATCCAGACACATTTATTTTTACCATAGCCAGGACTCATTGCCCCTGTAGCCATGGCATCTAGGATCCTGGGGTAATAAATGCAAACGGAATCAGAGAACAGAGACTGACCAACCAGAATCTATATAAGTAATATGGACACATAACAAATTCCTCATCATAAATACATAAATATCAACATCCACATTTCAAGACTGTTTCAGGGAGAGAGGCTTTCACAAAGCTTTTATAGGCTCCACTTCTCCAGTCCCCTTCTCCTAAATCTGTCCCCCTCCCAGATACAACACGCATATAACCAAGGAGGGGTGGTACTGGAAAGATCATAAGAAACAATATAAATTAGTTTGAGGCTATATCCTTCAATTTATGCCCATGGCCCATGGTAGTCTTTGATTATATATATATATACTTTTTTTTTTTTTGAGACAGTCTCGCTCTGTCACCAGGCTGGAGTGCAGTGGTGCGATCTTGGCTCACTGCAACCTCCGACTCCCTGGTTCAAGGGATTCTCCTGCCTCAGCCTCCCGAGTAGCTGGGATTACAGACATGCACCACCACGCCCAGCTAATTTTTGTATTTTTAGTAGAGACAAGGTTTCGCCATGTTGGCCAGGATGGTCTCGATCTCCTGACCTCGTGATCTGCCCACATCGGCCTCCCAAAGTGCTGGGATTACAGGCGTGAGCCACCACGCCCAGTCAATACTATGTTTTTTACTGTCTTATCTCATTTGTTAATTTCCGAACCAGGCCAAGACAGCACTCCTTGATAATCATGCCAAAGTTCAAAAATTTTGAATTCTTGATTTTTATGTACCAGGCTGGAGAAACATATATTTTCCTCTTTTCCCATCTTTATTCTTGTTTACAGGGCGTCTATAATGGGGTCCAAGCCATGAGTGTGTGACAGGTATTTCAGCTCAATTAGATGGGGAAGGAAGAAAGAAACAAAGGAAAGCCATAGGTGGATGGTCACTCAAAATCTTTAAGACTTTCTGACAATTAGGATCCTGACTGAGAATGGGGCTGGGAGCAAAGTTTAAAATGTTTCTATACCCCCTTCCTAGTTCACCGTTAATTCTATATTAATGTTTGACTTTTCTATGATTAATAATGTGATTAGCAATCATAACAATAGCATTATTAATATTAATTGTTGGGATGATAATGTAGTGGTGGCCTTTGGAGAGATCTCATCTAGGTTTTTGCTTTATAATTTATCAGTAACAGGAATGGTGGATATTCTAGGAAAAGGAATACAGTACACTGCTGTGAGTTTTCTATTTTCCATCAAATAGACCCCAGTGTGGTACCTAACCAAAACAAAGTGGTGCTCTCAATTCCAGGCAACTCATCAGGCATCTTGTGGGCCTTACCATGCTACCCAGCCTCAAAAGCAAATGCCAACTAAAAATCCCATCATGTTTTCTCAAAGTGACTGAGCCAATGTTTTTCTGTCAAATTTAAGAGCACACAATGTCAGCAGACAGGTCCACATTGCACCTCTGTCACTACATTTTAGACTCTCTAAGTTCCTATAAGCTCTGTGGATGTTCAGATCATGCTGTGACCTGGCTGAGGGTTGTTCCATTTGCCACAATTCTCCCGTTAAGGTTTTCCCTGCCAGGCTTTCAACATGCAGACATTAACAAAAAGCAAGATCCAACTGCAGCTGTATCACCTATTGTCCCTCAACAATTGGAAACTAACACACAGTTGGCAGAGGTTTAATCTCTATCTATGGCAACCCTGTGTGTGCCCCCAATTACCATGACCCTCAATTACTCAGAGGCCCAGCTCCCCAGGAAAGGAAAGCACGATAAGCCAGGTCCCCTTAGTGCCTTTCCCTGTGATGTGATCTCTGTGGCCCTATGATCACAGATGAATCCAGGAACTGGTTTCTTGCCAAGGCCCAAAAAGAGACAGAAGGATCCATCAGGAACCTAAGAGCTATTAATCTCAGGGCATTCCTTCCAAACTGAAGAATGCCCCTTCACTGGTTCCTGTTATTAATGTATAGTGCTGATTCAAAACCCTGTGTTTCCATGCCAAGATTTCACTTTAGGGTTTCTTTATCTTTTCTAGCCTGCTCTGTGCCTTACATCAGATGGTATGTTACGGGGGAGGGAGGAAGCAAGGAGCCAGAGAAGGGAATAATAGGGAAAGGAAAAAAGAAAGAATCTATGGTTTTTGTAATGAAAGCCTGCCTTATGTCAACTAAGTAGCTCTCTCTAGCCTGCAACAAAATCTGAAATTTCAAACAGCACTTATACTTTTGACATTATTTCAATCCAACAGAGATATATAGGACATCTACTTAAAGTGAGGCACCATGCTAGACTATGTAGGAGATGTGGTCCCCAGGCTTTAAGAAGATTTAGTATACAGGGGAAATGAGAAGGACAAAACTAACTGGGAAAGACTAGGAAATGCATTGGGTACTCTAGTAGAAGCACAAGGAAATAAAAGATATGAGAGCATAGACATTTCTTGGGAGAGCACAGGGAGTCTCCACTAGGATTTCAGAGTATTGCCGAGTGGCAGGATGCTAAGAAGCATGAGAGAAAGCACCAATACCATTTCTTGAGCTCCTTCTCCAAACTGTAAGACTTTAAAACATGTCAAATGTGGTTTCCGAACTAGCTTAACTTATGGAGTCAGCACTCATCTCTGTCCCATCATTTGAGGAGCAAAGAACACCTCCTCACCTCAAAGTCCATCCCTGACCAGGAAATTCTATAAACTGAGATAGCCTACCTAGACATGTCCCTTTCTGGTGCTTTTTTCTAGATCCCATTTTTCCTCCAGAGGAGATAGATAGATGAAAGTCACATCAAGTACAGTGCCAGAAAGGCCCTGGAGAAACCTGAGGGTCCCAGGTACCCAGGTGGAGCTGAGATGGAGACACAGGGGAATAATAAAGGATGGATAATAGCACTTGGGCCAAACTCTGCCAAATAGCCTCTGCGGGGAGCTGGTTAAGAGAAAGCTTCTGGAGTCAGGCAACCTTAGCTTTGACTCCTGACTGTCACTTAATCTTAGATAATTTACTTTACCTTTTTGGACATTAATTTCCTCACCTACGAAACAAAGATAATGATGCCTACTTCATAGGGATGTCCTGGTGTTTAAATGAGATAATGTTGGTATAATGCTGGGAGATCATGAATGCTAAATAAGCAGTTCACAATTTGGTTTACAGCTAACCCAGACAGTGAAGACATATACTAATGAGGAAATGATACTTATCCACTGTGTAATAGTTAGGACTCCACGATAGTGGGGGGAGTGTAAAGGGGGGAAATACAAGGTTGTCTATCAGATTACAGAAATCGATTTTTTAAAAAACACTTCCAAAGGAGAATTTTAGCAGAAGGCTGGGCCTATGGGGCAGAGAAACCTGAACAGGAGTAGTTGGAGTGTCTGACAGGAGGAGGCCTCCTAGGAGTGGTCAAAGATGGGTGATGGAGAGACCAGTGAGGTATCCTTTTCCCCTGAGTATTTGTCAGAGATGAGGACTGAGGATGAAGCTTTCAGGAATGGGAGTTGTAGAATGAACACAAATCAAAAGGAGATTACTTTGTATACATGTATGGAAGGAAGGGACTCTGAGGTTGCAGGGGGTGAGGTCTGCTGTTACAGCTCTAATGATCATTTCACAACTTGCAGACAGATGGAAAAAGCCAAATGGAAAAGTTGGGAAGGCTGGGGAGGGTGAGGGGGTGGGACTCTATATTTCTCCTTACCCCCTTCTCCTTTTGTAATGCTATTTCTTGGTTAGTCAGGAGCACAGTATTAATGTCTCTCTATAGAAGTTTCACAAAACTTCATACCTTTGACTTCCCAAATGAGATGACTTAGGTGGCAGACTCTAGGTGTGGTTACCATAAAATTCAAAACAAAAAGATGCAACTAGCTTCAGGCAAGAGAGTTGCTATGGTCTGAATGTTTATATCCCCCCAAAATTAACATGTTGAATTCCCAATCCCCAAGGAAATGTGATTAGGATATGGGACCTTTGAGAGGTGATTAGGCCCCAAAGAGATCCCTCACCCCTTCCGCCATGCGAAGACACAGTGAAAAGATGGCCATCTATGAACCAAGAAGTGGGCCCTCAGCAGGCACTGAATCTGCCATTACTTTGATCTTAGACTTCCTAGCCTCCAGAGCTATGAGACATACATTTCTGTTGTTTAAAAGCCAAAATGTTATATTTTGTTATAGCAGCCAGAATGGACTGAAACAATAACCTTTCAAAGCAAACAAAGCTCCACGCGAGTGAGTACGGAAAATGAGAAGAACTGGAACAGTTAGGAAAATTAGAGCAATGCCTCTGAGGTAGAGACTGAGTGTGCAGACTCTGAGGGCAATTCCATGGCTGATGAACTGCAGCTTCTCTGCCACCAAGTCTCTCACTCCTCTATCGACTTCCTTCTTTTTCCTCCTTGGAGTTATATGTCTTGGTTAGACAGCACTGCTGTGTTAGATCATAAAGCTTCATGCCTCACACCTCCCAACCAGATGACCTTTTGTGATAGACACTGACAGGAAAGCCTAAGTCAAAGCTGTGCTTAGGGGTAGCTCTGCTAACATCTAGCTAAGAACGCAGCAAAAGGGTTGCACTGGAGCAGGTGCTTTGGGGAAAATGGATTCCAATCTAAAGGAAGGAAGCAGAACTGAAACTTCTGACAAAGTATAATGCCTGTGGATGAAACCTGAATTTGCTAGCTCTGGAGAGGATCTTTGGTCTCAGAAGGAGAGAATCTAGGGAATAGAGGCTTCACTTCAATTATAGAAACACCTATCTGTTTTCCAAGGGAGCAGAATAGAAAAATGTGCTCTGCTTCCTGGCTTCTCTTTTTTTGTGCTTATCACTTTATGTTCATAGGGTCTCTCATAGTTGAAGGCTGAGCTTTATAGTACATACAGGATACAAGCCCCCAGCTATTTCAATTGTTAGATTATTGTCTGTCAGTGCATGTTACAATGATTCCATGTCTTTTTGCTAAACTATTTTGAAATATTGTTTCATCAAGTTAAAATACTAAACATTTAGTTGTGCCGTAGCGTGATTTTTACTTGTTTTGTGGCTCTTTTGGGATATTTAAATGATCACATGTGATGTGACAAGGAAGATACCATGGTCCAATCACCCACAAAGTAGTAGAAAAGAGATAGCCAGCAAGACAAAAAGAAGCAGAAATAGCAGGGACACAATGTGGTGGGAGGTTTGAAAGGGAAAGAGAAGAGATTTATTTAGGGAGGTAAGCTTTAGCAGATCCATGTGCGTAAGCCAGCAGGGTCAGTTTAGAATTGATCTGCAAGACAATGTTTGAATGCATTCTATACTTTTTTTTGCTCCCCACCAGCATACTATATTTTGATGATTGGTCTTTTGGCACAAGACTAGAAAATGCATAACTGCGAGGGCAGAAAGCATTGCACATATTAAACAGTGGTTGGTGCAACACACATTTAGTGTATCTCACAGTGATCTGCATTTGCTCAATTTCAACCCACTGGACTGCTAGATAATGGGAATTGGAGCCTGAATGTCTAGGCTGGGGTAGAATAGATCCCCTGGAATTTTTTTCTAATATCTATTTATCAAGCTCCCTAACTGATGTAAAAATTCATACAGCAGAGACGGTGTCAACATTTTATTTTTCTTCCAAAGGAAAATACTTTTTTTATTTCAGGTAGCTCATCCTCTCTAGGCTGCAGACTGAATACAGTCTTTTTAAGTCTAAGCATTAATTAGACAGATAAGGAAATGTATCTCCCTTTGTTCAGAAGGAGAATTCTATTGAGCCTTTGACAATGAAGCTGCTTAAGGGACAGCCTGAGTTGCTGTTTCTGCACAGAGTTTCTGTAGAAGGAAGATAAAGAGGCTCACTAGTGGAGGACTCTGTCTTTGTGCCATCTTCTTGCTGCTTCCTCTGGACTCCAGTGGGAAGTAGAGCCCTAAAAAGTCAATAAAAGGTCCATGAAGGCCAAAATGAATCCTGTGACTTAAAGCCACAAATCAGAATGCACCACTGGGGCACCTAATGGCCTCAGAAAGTGTTTGAGTGGTTGTTCCCATCTTACGCCCTGCTACTTCCCGCTAGCATCAGGTGACAGATTATGGTGAGCTCACAAAAAAGCCCCTAAGGAACCCAGCCAAGATGGGTTTCTTACAGGTACAGAAGGCTCCTTGAGGCCACACTACCAGTTTACCAGGTGCCTGGGAGGGGGAGGTTCATTTTGCACATCCACAGTTTGCTTTAAAAACTGTCTTATGTAACAGGAGAGAAGCCATAAACACCAGCACTCTCAAGGTCACCTCCACTGAATGCAGGGCTTGGGGAACACTGTATAACTCCTGAAAAGGTGCCAAGTGCCAACCCTAGGCAGCTCTCTGGCTGCAATTTTGTGTCCCTACTTTGAACAGATTATCCAGTTGAACCACTCTACTACAGTCCTTGCTGCCCTTAGGCCACTGTCATACATCTCACTGGACCCCACCAGTCAAAACCTTGGCTTTTTACTTTTCCTTTTTCTGTTTTTGGACTTAAAAGCTTTTAATTGCAGTAAAATATACATACAAGAAAATGCACATATCATAAGCATCCAGCACAGTAAATTTTCACGAATATGTCCATGTAACCGATTCCCAGGTCAAAAAATAAAACACTGCTAGCACCACAAAAGCTCTCCAGCTTTTATCCGGTCACCATCACCCAAGGGTAACAACTACACTGACTTCTAGCGTAAGTTCATTTTTATATTCTTTTTTAACTTTTTAATTTTTAGATTTTTAAAATATGTAATTGCCATAACAATTATGTATATTTATGGGATACAATGTGATGTTTTGAT
This sequence comes from Pongo abelii, assembly GCF_028885655.2. Classification (NCBI taxonomy): domain Eukaryota; kingdom Metazoa; phylum Chordata; class Mammalia; order Primates; family Hominidae; genus Pongo; species Pongo abelii. Next base: position 135,026,127 of record NC_072008.2, read on the forward strand.
ATATGTATACATTCCAAAAAGATTCAATCAACCTAATGAACAGATCTATCACCTCATCAATTTATCATTTTGTGGCTAGGCACGGTGGCTCATGCCTGTAATCCCAGCACTTTGGGGGACCAAGGTGGGTGGATCTCCTGAGTCCAGGAATTCAGGACCAGCCTGGGCAACATGACGAAACCCTGTCTCTACCAAAAATAACACAAAAAAAAAAATTAGCTGGGCATGGTGGCACACCTGTAATCCCAGCTACTGGGGAGGCTGGGGAATGAGAATCACTTGAGCCCAGGAGGCAGAGGTTGTAGTGAGCCAAGATCGCACCACTGCACTCCAACCTGGGTGATAGACTGAGACTCCACCTCAAAAACAAACAAACGAACAAAAAAACACATTTATCATCTTGTTATAAGAATGTCATAAATCTATCTTAGATATTTTGAAATATACATTATTAGTGTCATATTTTAACTTTTTAATACCTTTAAGGGTACAAGTAGTTTCTGGTTACATGGGTGAATTGTATAGTGGTGAAGTCTAGGCTTTTGATGCACCTATCACCAGAGTAGTATGCATTGTACCCAACAGGTAGTTTTTCATCCCTCATCCCCCTCCACCCCTACCCCCTTCTGAGTCTCCAATTTCCATTATACCACTCTGTGTGCCTTCATGTACCCATAGCTTAGTTCTCACTTTTAAGTGAGAATATATATTTGGTTTTTTATTTCTGAGTTACTTCACTTAGAATAGTGGCCCCCAGTTCCATCCACATTGCTGCAAAAGGCATTATTTCATTATTTTTGTGGCTGAGTAGTATTCCACGGTGTATATGTAATATGTATATATTATTTTCTTTATCTACTCATCAGTTGATGGGCACTTAGGGCGATTCCATATCCTTGCAATTGTGAATTTTGCTGCAATAAGCATAGGTGTGCAGATGTCTTTTGATATAATGACTTATTTTCCTTTGGGTAGATACTCAGTAATGGGATTCCTGGATTGAATGGTAGATCAACTTTCAGTTCTTTAAGGAATCTCCATACTGTTTTCCATGGAGGTTGTACTAATTTACATTGCCACCAGCAGTGTAAGAGCATTCTCTTTTCACCACATCCACGCCAACATCCATTGTTGTTTGACTTTTTAATAATGACCACTCTGACTGGGGTAAGGTGGTATTTCATTGTTTTTTTAATTTGCATTCCCCTGATGATTAGTGATGTTGAACATTTTTTCATATATTTGTTGGCCACTTGTATATCTTCTTTTGAAAAATGTCTATGCACGTCCTTTGCCCACTTTTTAATGGGATTAGTTGATTTTTTTCTTGCTGATTTGAGTTCCTTGTAGATTCTGCATATTAGTCTTTTTTCAAGTGCATAATTTAAAAGTATTTTCTCCCATTCTGTGTGTTGTCTGTTAACTCTGATAACGATTTCCTTTGTTGTGCAGAAGCCTTTTAGTTTAATTAGGCCCCATCTATTTATCTTTATTTTTATTGCATTTGTTTTTTTGTTTGTTTTGTTTTGTTTTTGTCTTAGTCATAAATGCTTTGCCAAGGCCAATGTTCAGAAGAGTTTTTCCCAGGTATTCTTCTAGAATTTTTATGGTTTCAGGTATTATATTTAAGTCTTTGATCCATCTTGAGTTGATTTTTGTATAAGGTGAGAGATGGGGATACAGTTTCATTCTCCTACATGTGTCTTGACAGTTTTCCCAGTACCATTTATTGAATAGGGTGTGCTTTCCCCAATTTATATTTTCGTATGCTTTGTGAAAGATCAGTTGGTTGTAAGTATTTGGCTTAACTGCTGGGTTCTCTACTCTGATCCATTAGCCTATATGTCTACTTTTATACCAGTACCATGCTGTTTTGGTAACTATACCCTTGTGGTATAAATTTAAATTGGATAATAAGCTGCCTACAGATTTGCTCTTTTTGCTTAGGATTGCTTTGGCTATCTGGGCTCTTTTTCGGCTCCGTATGAATTTTAGGGTTTTTTTTTCTAATTTTATGAAAAATGATGATGGTATATTTATGCGAATTGCATTGAATCTGTAGATTGCTTTGGGCAGTATGGTCATTTTCACTGTATAGATTCTTCCAATCCATGAGCATGGGATGTATTTCCATTTGTTTCTGTCATCTATGATTTCTTTCAGCAGTGTTTCGTAGCTTCCCTTGTAGAGATCTTTCACCTCCTTGGTTAAATATATTCTGAGATATTTTAATTTTTGTAGCTATTGTAAAAGGGACTGAGTTCTTGATTTGATTCTTAGCTTGGTCATTATTGGTGTTTAGGATTGCTGCTGTTTTGTGTACATTGATTTTGTAACCTGAGACTTTACTGAGTTTATCAGATCTAGAAGTTTTTTGGAGGAGTCTGAGGGTTTTCTAGATATAAGATCATATCATCAGCAAACAGTTTGACTTCCTCTTTTCCAATTTGGATGTACTTTATTTCTTTCTTTTGCCTGATTGCTCTGGCTGGGACTTCCAGTTCTACATTGTTTAGAAGTGGTGAAAGTGGGCATCCTTGTCTTGTTCTACTTCTCAGGGGGAATGCTTTCAACTTTTCCCTATTTAGTATGATGTTGGCTATGAGTTTGTCAGATATGGCTTTTATTATTTTGAAGTATGTTTCTTCTATGCCTAGTTTGTTGAGGGTTCTTATCATAAAGAGATGCTGGATTTTATCAATGCTTTTTCTGTGTCTATTAAGATGATCATATGGCTTTTGCATTTAATTCTGTTTATATAATGAATCACATTTATTGACTTGTGTAAGCTGAACCATCCCTGTATCCCTAGAATGAAACCCACTTGATCATGGTGAATTTTAATTTTTTTTTTTTGATGTCCTGTTGGGTTTGGTTTGCTAGCAATACCTTATTATTAACTGTGGTCATCATGCAATGTAATAGATCACTAAAGATTATGCCTACAATCTAATTGAAACTTTGTACCCTTTAATCAACATTTCCCCATTCCCCATTCCCTCACCATCCTCTCTCCTCTGCCTCTGGTAACCAGCTTTTTATTTGGTTTCTATGAGATCAACTTTCTATTTTTTTAATTTGTCTTGTTACAGATATATAACAACTATATATATATTTATGGGATACATGTGATATTTTGAAAAAGTATACAATATATAATGATCAAATCTGGATAGTTGTGATATCCATCATTTCAAATATTTCTGTTGAGAACATTTGAAATCCTCTCTTCTAGCTATTTTAAAATATATATTATTGTTAACTATATTTGCCATATTGTGCCACTGTGTACTAGATCTTATTCCTTCTATTTTTTGTATCCATTAACCAACTCCTTTTTATGTCTCCCTCCTCACTACCATTCCCAGCCTCTGATAAACATCATTCTATTCACTAACTCCATGAGATCAATTTTTAGCTCCTACATGAGTGAGAATATGTGACATTTGTCTTTCTGTGCCTGGCTTATTTTACTTAACATAATGACCTCCAATTCCATCTATATTGTTTCAAATGACAGGGTTTCATTCTTTTTATGGTGGAATAATATTCTGTTGTATATATATGCCACATTTACTTTATCCATTTATCTGTTGATGGACAACTAAATTGATTCCATATCATAGCTACTGTGAATAGTGCTGAAATATATAAAATTGCAGGTATCCCTTTGATATACTGATTTCCGTTCTTTGCATATATACCTAGTGGTAGGATTGCTGGATCATGTAGTTCTATTTTTAGGTTTTTGAGGAAACTTCATGTTTTCCATAGTGGCTGCACTAATTTACATTCTCACTAACAGTGTAGGAGTGTCCCCCTTTCTCTGCATCCTTGACAGCATTTGTTATTTTCTGCATTTTTTAAATAGTCATTTTAACAGATTATGACATTTTTCAATTCCACAAATAAGTGAAACCATACAGTATGTGACTTTTCTTGGCTTATTTAACTTAGCATAATGTTCTTCAGTTCTATCATAAGGGGCTAATATCCAAAATATATAAGGAACTCAACTCAATAGCAAGAAAACAAATAACCCAATTAAAACATGGGCAAAGGATCTGAACTGATATTTCTCAAAAGAAGAGATACAAGTGACCAAGCAATATATGAAAAATGTTCAACGTCTCTAATCATCAGGTAATTGCAAATTAAAATCACAATGAGATATCACCTCACAACTGCTAGAATGGCTGTATCAAAAAGACAAATGAAAACAAGTGTTAGCGAGGATATGGGGAAAAAATGAACCATTGTACACTATTGGTGGGAATGTAAATTAGTACAGCTATTTTAGAATATAGTATAGAGGTTCTTCAAAAAACTAAAAATAGAATTACTATATGGTCCAGCAATCCCACTTCTGAGTATATATCCAAAGGAATTGAAATTGGTATGTCAGAGATATCTGCACTCCCATGTTAATTTCAGTATTTTTCACAATAGCCAAGACATGGAAGCAACCTAAGTGTCCATCAACAGATGAACAAAGAAAAGGTGGTATACATAAACAATTTTAAAAAGGAAATGTTATCATTTGCAACAGTATAGATTCATTTTATGTATTTTTGTGCTTTATACAAATTGAACCCTTCAGTATGCATTCTTATATCTAGTTTTTCTCAATATTATGTTTTAGATGTGCATTCATATGGTTGAATGTAGTTTTAGGATGTTCACTTTCATTTCTGTTTATTGTACATTCATTCAAAGTAATACTAATTGTATCCAATCTACTACTGAGGGTAAATTGGATAGTTTCCCTATTTTTTAGCTGTCCAAAATATGGTTGCTATAAACATTCTAGCATATGTATTTTGAAGAACATATATATGCTGTCATGAACATTAGCTTCCCCATCTCTGCCAAGCTCAAAGCTCTTCCTGATTCAAAATTTTACTAACAGAAGACGACAGGATTAATTGTGATTTTTCAACATCAAGTATGGCCAACAGAACTTAGGATGGCCCCCACCTTCACACCCTGTATAATGTCCGTCCCTTGAGTGTGGCAATGATCTGTGATTTGCTTCTAACTAGTAGAAGATGACAAAGATGATTGGATGTCACTCCTGTGATTACATATGTGCTCACACACACAAACACACATGCTGTAAAAGGGCCTTCAGAGAGGGCCACATGGCAAGGAACTGCAGACAGATTCTAATTCCTAAAAGCAGCCTTTGATCCACAGTTGGCAAGAAAATGGGAACCTGAGTTCTACAGCTGTGAAGGTGATGAAGCCTGCAAACAAACTGAATGAGCTTGGAAATGGATTCTTCCCCAGTGGAGATTCCAGATAAGAACACTGGCTGACAGCTTGATTGCAGCCTTGTGAGACACCATGCAGTAAACCTACTTAAGGCACACCCAAACTTCTGAACTATGGAGACTGTGAGATAATAAATGTATGCTGTGTTAAGTCACTAACTTTGGGGTAATTTGTTACACAGTGTATTTGTTTCCTATTGCTGCTGTAACATGTCATCACAAACATATGACTTAAAACAATCCACATCTATTGTCTTATTCCATAGGTCAGAAATCCTAAAAACCAATGTGCTAGCTGGGCTGGGCTCCTTCTGGAGCCTCTAGGGTAGAGATCACTTGCACTCCTTAACTCATGGCCCCGTTCTCCATCTTCAAAGCCAGTAGTACATCAACTTCGGGTTTTTGTCTGTCTCTATGACCTCTGCTTCCTTCATCATACCTTTTTTTTTGACTCTGACCTTCTCACCTCCATCTTATCAAGACTCTCATGATAATACTGGGCCCACACAGAAAAATCAGAATTCTCTCTCCATTCTGAAGTTAGTCACATCTGCAAAGTTCATTCTGTCTTGTAAGGTAACATTCACAGGTTCTGGGGAATGGTTTGCAGACATCTTTGAGGGGGTCATTCTGCCTACTACATACTGCAATAGAAAATGAAGATAGGTGCTCAACTTATGATGGCGTTAAGTCCTGTTATAGCATTCCAAGTTGATAATATTATAAATCAAAAGTGTGTTTTTTGCACTTTCATGTTAAATCATTGTGTTAAATTTAAATGGAGTCCTGGAAATCAGGGCATACATGTATACCATGTAATTTATTTTTTATTTCAGTAGGTTTTTGGGAACAACTGGTGTTTGATTACATAAATAAGTTCTTTAGTGATGATTTCTGAGATTTTGGTGCACCCATCACCAAAGCAGTATACACTGTACCCAATGTATAGTCTTTTATTCCTCACCCCCCTCCCACCTTTAGCCCGAGTATCCAAAGTCTATTGTATCATTCTTACAGCATACATATATACTTCTTGACTGTTTTGAAAACATCCTAAGATCTTCTCTTTCCTCCCCTCATATCACATTAGTCTCTAAATTATTTTGGTTTTTACGTTCTTTAGGTTAGTTTCCTTGTTTTTCATTGTTAGTGCCATAATAAAACCTCATCAGCTCTAATCTAGATTATTGCAACAGCCTGAAAGAGGTTACCAGAGACCTCATTTCCCTCTCATCACTCCTATTCAACATAGTGTTGGAAGTTCTGGCCAGGGCAATCAGGCAAGAGAAAGAAATAGAGGGTATTCAATTAGGAAAAGAGGAAGTCAAATTGTCCCTGATTGCAGATGACATGATTGTATATTTAGAAAATCCGATTGTCTCAGCCCAAAATCTCCTTACGCTGATAAGCAACTTCAGCAAAGTCTCAGGATACAAAATCAATGTTCAAAAATCACAAGCATTCCTATATACCAATAACAGACAAACAGAGAGCCAAATCATGAGTGAACACCCATTCACAATTGCTACTAAGAGAGTAAAATATCTAGGAATACAACTTACAAGGGATGTGAAGGAACTATTCAAGGAGAACTACAAACCACTGCTCAATGAAATAAGAGAGGACACAAACAAATGGAAAAACATTCCATGCTCATGGATAGGAAAAATCAGTATCATCAAAATGGCCATACTGCCCAAAGTAATTTAAAGATTAAATGCTATCCCGATCAAGCTATCAATGACTTTCTTCACAGAATTGAAAAAGACTACTTTACATTTCATATGGAACTAAAAAAGAGCCCGCACAACCAAGACAATCCTAAGCAAAAAGAACAAAGCTGGAGGCATCATGCTACCTGTCCTCAAACTACACTACAAGGCTACAGTAACCAAAACAGCATGGTACTGATACCAAAACAGATATATAGACCAATGGAACGGAACAGAGCCCTCAGAAATAACGCCACACATCTACAACCATCTGATCTTTGACAAACCTGACAAAATCAAGAAATGGGGAAAGGATTCACTATTTAATAAATGATGTTGGGAAAACTGGCTAGCCACATGCAGAAAGCTGAAACTGGATCCCTTCCTTACATCTTATACAAAAATTAACTCAAGATGGATTAAAGACTTAAACATAAGACCTAAAACCATAAAAACCCTAGAAGAAAACCTAAGCAATACCACTCAGGACATAGGCATGGGCAAAGACTTCATGACTAAACACCAAAAGCAATGGCAACAAAAGCCAAAATAGACAAATGGGAACTGATTAAAATAAAGAGCTTCTGAACAGCACAAGAAACTATCATCACAGTGAATAGGCAACCTACAGAATAGGAGAAAATTTTTGCAATCTATCCATCTGACAAAGAGCTAATATCCAGAATCTTCAAAGAACTTAAACAAATTTACAAGAAAAAAACAATGCCATCAAAAAGTAGGTGAAGGATATGAACAGACACTTCTCAAAAGAAGACATTTATGTGACCAACAAACATATGAAAAAAAGGTCATCATCGCTGGTCATTAGAGAAATGTAAATCAAAACCACAATGAGATATCATCTCACACCAGTTAGAATGGCGATCATTAAAAAGTCAGGAAACAACAGATGCTAGAGAGGATGTGGAGAAATAGGAATGCTTTTACACTGTTGGTGGGAGTGTAAATTAGTTCAACCATTGTGGAAGACAGTATGGCAATTCTTCAAGGATCTAGAACCAGAAATACTATTTGACCCAGCTATCTCATTACTGGGTACATACCCAAAGGATTATAAATCAGTCTACTATAAAGACACATGTACACATATGTTTATTGTGGTACTGTTCACAATAGCAAAGACTTGTAACCAACGCAAATGCCCATCAATGATAGACTGGAAAAAGAAAAGGTGGCACATATATACCATGGAATACTATGCAGCCATAAAAAAGGATGAGTTCACATCCTTTGCAGGGACATGGATGACACTGAAAACCATCATTCTCAGCAAACTAACACAAGAACAGAAAACCAAACACCGCATGTTCTCACTCATGAGAATAAGTGGGAGTTTGAACAATGAGAACACATGGACACAGGGAGGGGAACATCACACACCAGGGCCTGTCGGGGGGTGGGGGGCTAGGGGAGGGATGGCATTAGGAGAAATATCTAATGTAAGTAATGGGTTGATGGGTGCAGCAAACCACCATGGAACATGTATACCAATGTAACAAACCTGCACATTCTGCACAGGTACCCCAGAACTTAAAGTATAATAATAATAATAAAAAAATACTGCCAACCAACTTAACCTAATTGATAGAGAGAGCACTCTACCCAACAGCAGAATACAAATTATTTTCAGATACACATAGAACATTTACCAAGACAAACCATATTCTGGGCCATAAAACAAGTCTCAATACATTTCAGAGGATTCATGTCATAAAAAGGATATTTTGTGTCCACAATGGAATTACATTCTAAATAAGTAGTAGAAAAAATCTGGAAAATCCCCTAATATCTTTAAACTAAATAACATACTTCTAAATAGCCCATGAGTCAAAGAAGAATTCCAGAGGGAAACTAGAAAGTATTTTCACCTGAATAAAACTGAAAACACAATTGATCAAAGTTTGGGGTTACTGCCAAAGTAGTACTTGGAGGGAAATTTATAGCACTCACTGCCTATGTTAGAAAAGATGAAAGACCTCAAATCAGTGACCTCACCTTCTACCTTAAGAAACTAGAAGAAGAGCATATGAAACTCAAATTAAGGAGAAGAAAGTGAAAAACCAGAGCAGGGAAGACAGGGAGGGAAGAAATACAAAGAGGCGCAAAGATACTTTTGGAGGGTGTTGGATATACTCATCATCTTGATTGTGGTGATAGTTTGACAGGCATATACATACGTCAAAACTTATCAAAGAATATACTTTCAATATGTGCAGTTATATTATATATGTCAATTCTACTTAAATAAAGTTGCTTTGAAAACACAATCCAGATAGAACAGTGTTATCTGTTTTAATTTAGCAGTTTATTTCTTTAAGTATCTACCCAATTTCTTGAGCCTTTTCCCTGCTTAAGAATGATCCACCACAAAAGTGAAGAGGATGACAATGCAGGTGGCTATTTGCCAAATGGATGTAATAAAACCTGACTGCTAACTTCACAGGGTTCTGTGAAGATCAAAAGTGATAACGAACAGAGCTCATTACAAAGTTAGAACGTGTTACAAAAATGTAAGGGCTTATCTCTCTAGTTTCAGGTTTCCTGGTGAAGTGAATAATAAAACTAACTAGAGCCAAATTTGGAAGTGAATAAAGTTTGTCTTTGATCTTCTCTCTCCCGGCCCTGATGCCCTCATGCTGTAACTCCCAAAGCCAGGGAAAGCCTAACCAGGGCCTTGTTCTGCCAACTCTTTTTCCTTTTCTTTTTGCTAAACTCGTGTCAAGCTTTTGGTCTCTCCTGGAGATCCTGCTCTCAATTAAATGACAGGGGGTGCTAAATGAGCAATTCAGATAAGTGAATTTCTTAAAACCTATTTACTAATACATCATCTTTGTCTCCGATTAGCTTACTATGCCTTAACACTGGCTAAATACCAATATTAACAAAATTCTTTATTAAGTGGCCCTTACTAGGGGGTAGCATTTGGAGGTAGATGGCCTCTTAATCAGTTAATCCTTTCAGAGACTGAACACTTCTTGGAAACTCCTTCTGTTGAATGTACAATGCCGCAGTTTTCTGCTCTAGTTATTTTATTATAAGCCAGGGATCTATTACATGAGCATTCCTAGAACGCCTATAAATCTCTTCCCTCTCCCCCAACCCATGTGTGCACACCTTTAAAAATAATAAGAAAACAAAGAAGCTCCAATCAGTAACAGCATTGCAATGTTCAATTTCATCCCTTATATATCACATTGGGATTATAATTAAATCGTTAAAATGCATTGCTAATCTGTAAATCTGGACTAATTAGCATAAGTGCATTCCATAATTACTAAGCACAGGGCGTGTGCTTGTGACTTGAATAGACTTTTGGACTATTAAGCCTGTCTGAATGCTACTCCCCACATGATGGCTCAGGAGCTTCTAAAGGAGCTTTCGCCAGTTTTGTTCTGTATACCAGGTCAGTGATATTGGCTCTGTATACCAGGTCAGTGATATTGGCTCTGTATACCAGGTCAGTGATATTGGCTCTGTATACCAGGTCAGTGAGATTGGCTCTGTATACCAGGTCAGTGAGATTGGCTCTGTATACCAGGTCAGTGAGATTGGCTCTGTATACCAGGTCAGTGAGATTGGCTCTGTATACCAGGTCAGTGAGATTGGCTCTGTATACCAGGTCAGTGAGATTGGCTCTGTATACCAGGTCAGTGAGATTGGCTCTGTATACCAGGACAGTGAGATTGGTTCTGTATACCAGGTCAGTGATACTGGCTCTGTATACCAGGACAGTGAGATTGGTTCTGTATACCAGGACAGTGAGATTGGTTCTGTATACCAGGTCAGTGATACTGGCTCTGTATACCAGGACAGTGAGATTGGTTCTGTATACCAGGACAGTGAGATTGGTTCTGTATACCAGGTCAGTGATACTGGCTCTGTATACCAGGACAGTGAGATTGGTTCTGTATACCAGGACAGTGAGATTGGCTCTGTATACCAGGTCAGTGATACTGGCTCTGTATACCAGGACAGTGAGATTGGTTCTGTATACCAGGTCAGTGATACTGGCTCTGTATACCAGGACAGTGAGATTGGTTCTGTATACCAGGACAGTGAGATTGGTTCTGTATACCAGGTCAGTGATATTGGCTCTGTATACCAGGACAGTGAGATTGGTTCTGTATACCAGGACAGTGATATTGGTTTTACTTCCAAAAAGAAGCAGGTAATAGGTTCACACAGGTCACTACTAGATCTCCAATAAGCTCTCTCAACCCGTTTTTGTTTTGTTTGTTTTCCCCCTGGATCTAGTCTGACATATTCTAGCTCCATCTTTTGGAATAAGATATAAAATATGGACTTACTGATAGGATCAGTATTCTGGAATCTTTCTGAGAAAATTATCATAAAAGATAATTTAGTCAGTTGGTAACTTCACTTGCCTAAATGTCCTTCAATCTTTCATCACCCAAATAATATTGGGGGATGCTACAGTCACAGGTTTATTGCATTGAGAGTGGATGGATTTTGTTTGCTTTCATGCCATTAAATTTCAGTATATCATTATTGTTCTGGGATGTAGCCATTCCTGGACACATCCAAGAATTTTTGACAGATATGCAATGTACTGCGCACTGCACAGCTCCATTGTGACATAAGTGTCCACATCCTCATTAGTTAGCCATGCCTTGCCCCTCCCTTGCATTACTCTGTACTGCACGCTCTTCTCTGGAGCCATAGGATTTGCTTACAGGTGCTTATTCCCCTTCACCAGGGTCCTAATTCACCAGCCTCCTCATCCCTGATCACAAAACTGAGTGGGAAGAAAGCCACCTCTTCTTTCTTCCTGTCTACCTTTTGTCATCTCCTACACTGGTATTCTTCTGTCCTCTCTCTAGGATCATGGTCTGGCAATGGGCTTTGGGGGAGACAGTAAGGTAACATGGAGGTCCTCACAAGTTGGAAATAGCTCAATACCTCATCCTGCCCTCTGCCCAAAGGTTACTGGATGGGTAAAGTGAGATTTTAAAACTTGGTTTATTTTCTTCCAAAACACCACCAATAACTAGGGAATCCTCTCCACCACTTCCTCCAAAAGAAGAAATTACAATGGAGGGGAAAAGTGGGCTTTGGGAGTAGTAAGATGCTAAATACAACTTCTAAATTTAGAAGCAATAGACTTCCCTAAATTCTCCCTAAACTGACCAGCCAATGTGCTCCTTCCTTTCTTATATCTAAAAGGCTCCTTCTAACACTGTTCCTACAAGATCTTTGGGACCAATAAGCAACTTGATTAGTTTTGGCTGTTATCAGATGTGGTCCCTTCCTATAGCCTTCATTTTCTAAGGTTCTGGGCTTTGGTATGTGGCTGTGAGAGTTTTTTAAATATTATTATTGGCCAGGCGTGGTGGCTCAGGCCTGTAATCCCAGCACTTTGGGAGGCCAAGTCAGGCAGATCGCCTGAGCCCAGGAGTTTAAGACCAGCCTGGCCAACATGGCAAAATCTGTTTCTACTAAAAATACAAAAAAAAAAAAAAAATTAGCCGGGCATGGTGGTGGGCACCTGTAGTCTCAGACGCTGGGGAGGCTGAGGCAGGAGAATTGCTTGAACTCAGGAAATGGAGGCTGCAGTGAGCTGAGATCACACCACTGCACTCTAGCCTGGGTGACAGAGCGAGACTCCATCTCAAAAAAAAAAAAAAAAAAAAAAAATATATATATATATATATATATGTATAATTATTATTGGTAATCTACTGGGTGGGAGTAGATTCATCCTGGCATTTCCCCCTCTCCCTTCCCTTTATTCAAACAAGTAGCTCTTTGCTTACTCTCAGGAGAGGTGTGCGGCAGAGTAAAAAACACAACTAGCTGGCAAATCATTCTGGTTTTTAAGTTCCCAAAGCTGAAACACTTAGGAGAAAGGGATTCTCTGGTAATAACAAAATGTCTTAGCCTGAACTATGAATGAAGACCATTTTCCCCAATTTGGGGGAAGTAAGATAGGAGAGAGGAGTGCTCTCTACCCTACTTCTTGACCCTGCCTGCAGGGCAGCAGCAAAGATGCCAGAGAGTGAGATCTATGGGTCTGCAGAAAAGAGGAATCCAGAACTCCCAACTTTCTGGTTACAAGTGAGGAAACAGCAAGTCGGTACAGAAGAAAACGCAACACAGACCCCAAATGATGGATGACAGAATGTTGGCTGAGTGCACACCTACTAAGACCTCATCCTCCCTCCTCACCTCCCCTCCGCTGCCAGGAACCCTTTTCAGTTCAGAAAGGCTTTGTCATTTCAGGTAGGAATCCACACTGTCAGTGTAAGTTTGTAGTGAATACTCTCCACTAGGACCTCAAAAATGTGGGTGTAGTCTTCTGTCTCTTAACTAGGTGCACTGCTTATGGGTGTTTCTCAGTCCAAGGGACAAGAAGAGACAAATATCCCACATTTCAGACAGGAAGTACCAAAAAAGCAGAGACAAACCACGAGACATAGACAAAATCTGTACATTGCAAGATTCTTTCTAATCTTAATGTGTCAGTTCATTTTAAATTTCTTATTTGGTATAAAATATTCATTTTTGAATTTTGTTTTTTAAAATATGTATAATTTATGTTGGAATCTAGTATTGAGTAGCTTTTAAATTCTAAAAGGTTAGTGAAAAGCACATTGTATAAGAAAATAAGAAATGTTTTCAGTTTACCTTAATATTAAAAAATGCGGCTGGGTGCAGTGGCTCACGCCTGTAATCCCAGCACTTTGGGAGGCCGAGACGGGCAGATCACAAGGTCAGGAGTTTGAGACCATCCTGGCCAACATGGTGAAACCCCATCTCTACCAAAAACACAAAAATTAGCCAGGCTTGTTGGCACGCTCCTGTAATCCCAGCTACTCAGGAGGCTGAGGCAGGAGAATCAGAGAATCGCTTGAACCCAGGAGGTGAATGTTGCAGTGAGTCAAGATCGCACCACGGCACTCCAGCCTAGGCGACAGAGAGAGACTCTCTTAATAAAAAAATAAAAAATAAAAAAATGCAATTTTGTGCAGTACCTACAGAAAGCAAAATTGGGAACGAGGGCATAGCATATTTAATCTGATGCAAGGATTAGATTTCTGCCCTGAAATGCAATACTTAAAGCTTTATGTAAATGAAACATAAACCATGGAATCTCAGTAGAAATTGCTATAATTCTAAAAATGTCCTCTTTTATAAATTGTAGAAGAAACAGATAATCTGGGAATGTTTCAAATCTACAGAAAAAGTCGACTTAAAGCTTCTGGAAAAATTTTAAAGATGTATTTTTTTCAGGAATTACTATATTTTAATATAATCTGGTTCTATTTTCTTACATTTTTAATTGGCTTTTAGCAGTTTGAATTCATATAGCAATAAGATATTTATCCAGAAGCCTCCAACAAACTGAAATTCTACAACGGGAACGTATACAATTAAAAGAAAGATATTGGTACATATGTGCAAAGTAAAATCAGAGTGGTGAGCCAGGAATCAAAAGAGGGTTTGGGGGCAAAACCTTCAGAACTTATATTTACAAGTACTGCTTTTATTAATTATATGGAATTCTAGGTATCATCTTGATTTCCAGCAGGAAAATTAAAGACTATGAATATCACTGCATTAAAATAATACTAATTAGAAAAATCATGTCATAAACTGCAAACTGGTTATCAGTACATAGTATGATATATATAGTTTTTAAGGAAGCATTGCAATGTTATGAAAAAGAGAAGAACATGTAGCTCAGAAAATAAATCAAGAAATTAAGAAGTTTTAAGATAAATATAGAATTCAGTAGAGTTCAACCGAATATGTGAAAATGTGAGGTTCTAATGTTACTAGAAATTAAATAATACGAGTCAGAATTATTCAGCCAAAAATCAAATAATCATGTACCATTATACATGAAACAGAACCTTGAAAACAGCATCTGAATCTTTACTGCCAGAGCCGGAGATTTAGGTGTGGAGGCTGACTGGATTTTCATTCATGACCCTGATGGGACATCCTGAACCCTATTTATGTTGTTTTAAGAGTGATTCCATAACCTCAGGGGGTGAAGTAGTCAGTGATTTAGCTCATTCCCCCGGGTTATATTAAACAGAACCTTGAAAACTGAGCATCTGAATCTTTTTATCATCTCCGTTTAGACCGGCAAGGGGACTCTCCCATTTTCTTTAATTCCTACCCCCACCAGGAAAAGCCTTCACTTTCTGAAAACTAAGAAATATCAACTAATGGCCAGGCGTGGTGGCTCATGCCTGTAATCCCAGCACTTTGGGAGGCTGAGGCAAGTGGATCTCCTGAGGTCAGGAGTTCGAGACCAGTCTGGCCAACATGGTGAAATCCTGTCTCTACTAAAAATACAAAAATTAGCCAGGTGTGGTGGCACACACCTGTAATCCCAGCTACTCGGGAGGCTGAGGCAGGAGAATTGCTTGAACCCAGGAGGTAGAGGTTGCAGTGAGCCGAGATCGTGCCACTGCACTCCAGCCTGGGTGACACAGCGAGACTCCCTCTCAAAAAAAAAAAAAAAGAAAGAAAGAAAGAAAGAAATATCAACTACTAAAAGACAAAGCCTTCAGACTGAAAGCAAACAAATAATTGAATGAAAATATCAGATACTTATTTAACCATACAGAATGAGGAGTTATGGATGATTCGGATAAGAAAGCTGACCATACATTCTTAGTGGGATGCAGCTAGGAACAAAAAGAACTGTATAGAAAATCTTGAACTTTACTTTGTAGGTTTATTGTTTAATATTATATTGTTATTTTGAAACAATTCTTTTTTTAACCAGATTAAGCAAATAAGTAACTATATTTACTGTGTTCAAAATAAAAAATTTAGGAATTCTGCACCATAAGAGATAAATGTAAAATAACAATATGAAAAAAGAAAAATCACAAACCTTTTCTAGCTCTGTTCATTGAAATGCGCTAAGAGCAGTGATACCCACACAGTGCCCCCTTAGCATTCAGATTCTGGTCTCTGATACTATTCTTTCACTAAAAGGAACCATGACTCCTTCAAACATGAGTGATTCCATGTCTGGGGCAGAAAGGTACAAGGGGAGCCGGGAAAATATGATTGTACCAGAAAGCAACAAAACTTTCAATGAGTAGTGGGTCATGTTATAAGGAATGGAGCAAAAGTTTTTAAAGTCTTCCACATTAAAAATAAAATAATTACTATAGGTGACTGAAATATAGTAAGTCTATGAAAAACCATGCTTCCATAGTGATACACAAAAAGAAACCATAACAAATGATTTCAAAAGTAGGTGAATAGAAGAGAATGGCCGGGCACGGTGGCTCATGCCTGTAATCCCAGCACTTTGGGAGGCCGAGGCAGGCGGATCACCCAAGGTCAGGAGT
This sequence comes from Pongo abelii, assembly GCF_028885655.2. NCBI lineage: Eukaryota > Metazoa > Chordata > Mammalia > Primates > Hominidae > Pongo > Pongo abelii. Next base: position 135,042,471 of record NC_072008.2, read on the forward strand.
TCAAGACCAGCCTGGCCAACGTGGTGAAACCCCATCTCTACTAAAAACATAAAAACTAGCTGGGCGTGGTGGTAGACGCCTGTAATCCCAGCTACTCGGGAGGCTGAGGCAGGAGAATTGCTTGAACCCAGGAGACGGAGGCTGCAGAGAGTCGACACAGTGCCACTGCACTCCAGCCTCGGCGACAGAGTGAGACTCTGTCTCAAAACAAAAACAAACAAACAAACAAAAACAGAACAGAATGCATTTCTATGGAGTTGTATTTCTCATTCATGAGGCATTATTGATTAATTTATTGTATCAATAGAGAATATAGAAACTAGTAAATATGTCAGTTGAAGGGCATTTTCTGATGCCAGGGGAATATCAGAATGGCCAATAAACTGCGATCTCAAGTCAGACAAAGCAAAATGAAATATCTGGAAGTCAATTGTATACAAATGTAAGTATCCTTAAGATACGTATGGCCCTAAGAATATGAATCAATGGGAAAAGTATTAACATATCTCAAGAACCCATCAACTTCCAAGTTCTTTAGAGTGAGGAGAAATACAATACAATATTGTAAGATTTTATCAACTCGGATGGAAACTACAGACTTATTATGTAATGTAATAACATTATCCCAGGGAAATGGGCTAAGTCACTGATCACTTACCTCCTGAGGTTATGGAATCACTCTTAAAACAACATAAATGGGGTTCAGGATGTCCTATCAGGGTCATGGATGAGAATCCAGTTGGCCTCCATGCCTAAGTCTTTGGCAGCAAATATCCTCATTGATTTGGTATGATAATTCTTCCCTAGGTGAGATAATATAGAATTAGGTATAGAGATGTTTAAAAGAAGTAAACTATTGTATTTATATGTTTGTGTTAAGAAGGAAGTTCTGTATATCTGATTGTATATTTGTGATACATGAGAGAATTCACCTTGTGACAGCCATGTAAATATAATTTGGAATGTGCAATTAACAGTTATGATTTCAAAGTGCAATCTTATTAAATTTTCAGTATTGAAACATCTAAGATCTTTAGGCATGTTATTTTCATAGATTTAATTTTTAAAAAGTATTTAATTCCCAGGCAGATTTGTTTAGTTGACCACTAAAATACTTAAAAGGGCCACGCTCAAGGTGGGGCAGCTGCTAACACTGCTTTTTGCACAGACACATGGACTGTCAGCCCTCTATCCTGTCCCCAAGTCCTATCTGCCCCATCCCCACAATGGGGCCTCACCAAGAGGAACACTGCTTGGACAGTGTTCACTGCTGACAGTTCCTCAGCAGCCTGCCTTCACTAGCCTGTTTACCATACCGTGCCAGGAATCCTGTGGCCTCTGAGTCCTTCCTCCCATCTTAGCCCAAGCCTCCCCCATAGAATACCCATGAATAAAGGGCAGCGGATGATGGATAAATAGAAAATATCAAATTTATACTGGGATTTTCCAATATTACCTCTTCTCAGTATATGTTAGCTACTCTTTGTGCTACTTGTAATGCAGGGAAATTGCAACAAATGTGATACAGGACACAACTGGAGTTGAAGGCCCTTTACTCACCTGCAAATTGATTTTATTGGCTGTTTTCAGATAGTGGGATACTCCCATGTCTAAGTTGTAGTGTGCCTTTTTTTTTTTTTTTTTTCTGGATGGCCCAAGGCTTTCCTCTGCAATAGGAGGATAGTGCTATTACTGATTTTTTTTTTTTAATGCTTCAGGAATACATTTTTTCACTGGAAAATTCCTCTTAATATGAAATCAGACCAAAGCTTCTATTTTATGGAACAAAATTTTCACCACGTATCTAAAGCTGTAAAAAACAAATTTCAGACACACACTCTTTACCACCCTCAAAACTCTTGCAAAGTGGAAGCAAAGGCAAGATGTGCAACATTAAGCAAGGACTAAGTACATTCTGCCATGAAACAGGCCTTAATAAGAGGCCTAAAACCCTTCAAATTTTGAATATTTAAAAGAAGTAAACTTCCTGTGGGCTGCAAGTCACTGAACTGTGCACTAAGCCTTCGTGAGATTGTCCTCTAGCTAGCAGTCCAGCGATTGCCCTCAAATGTTGAAGGATACATTGCAGTCTTAAAGTCAAGAGCTAATGTCTACAGTTCCTTTCAGTATGTGTTCAGGCTACAGACTAACATGGGAATTCACACCAAGATATCCATGTCAGCCAGGGGACTACGTCTATGCAGGAAATTCTGGAGAACAAACCACCTCAAACTCAGAAGTGCTGGGTCCTTCAAAGTTCCCTGGACCCACCTACCTACACAGCTGTGTGGACTCCAGACCACCCAACAGAAACATATACCTAATTGCAAGCTTTTCCCCACCTGTGAACCATAGCGCCAAGGATTCAAACCACAACCCCCACCAAAACAGGGCAAATCTAACTCCTCAGCAACATACAGATACAAATTAAGATATTAAAGGCTAGATGAGAATCCCTTAGGTTCCAAAGCCCTGTGTCATCTTTAGTCTAGAAGGAATAAGGGAGTCATTTTTGGCACCCATGGTTCACTGAGGTGAAGACCACAATGAAGTCTCAAAGAAGTGCATGGACAGATAACTCCAGGACTAATTATATGAACTAGGAACCAACTGAGCTAATACCAGCCAAGTCTTCTTAACAGTGCTCACCTTGCTTACTATTGTATTTTGCCATCATCTACCAGGAAGGTGTTTCTTTCCTGCATCCCACCATGTTCATCTCCCTGGAATGTCTCTTATGGTGATTATGAAGAAGTGTAATCCTTGGCAAGGCACATTCATAGCCACGTTCATGTACAGGTAAAAATGTGTGGACTCACAAATCCACAGAGGATAGACTATAAGAGGAAATTAGCTCCTATAATAAAAGACATCACATGTCAATGATTAGAAGAGAAAAAGTGTCAGCAAAATGAGAGGTCCCTAATGTTTCACCAGACAAACACAGTGACCTCCTTTCCTTTTCAAATGAATGTTATCAGTACCACTTTTAAATAACCTTTTGGAAGTTTGTTAACTAATGTCTATTTCTTGCACTTTGCTGAGTATCACAGGGCTTCACCTTTTCTAGCTGAAGATTACAAAAATACCCATCCCCCACTATCAGGAGACAATTCTTGCAACAGGATCTTAGCTTATACTCATGTATAAAAGACAGCCTGCAATTTTGACACAAGGATCTAGAGTGTAGTGTGGCCCAGCCTCTAGCTAGTGAATAGTTCTCTACATCTTTCGCATAATACACTTCTTATAAACAGTAAAGAATAAAAAATTCTGAGTCTCCACTCTTTTTTACCACAACAACTTTAAGAAAATTAAGAAAGCTACATTTTATGCACACCTGAGTTTGAGACTGAGATTCATTGCTGCCGCAGGTGCATACGAACAGCATTTCTAAAGTTGGAAGCATGGGGCAATTCCTACTGGCGGCTTCTATGGGAACCAGGCTACCAAGTCTAAAGAAAGCTAGGTGAGAAAGGAGAGCCAAGACAGAAACCCAAGGGTGTCTGAAAACACAGATGCACACATAGCAAGGCACGGTGCAGGCAGTGAGAATGCAGGAGGAGCCTGAAAGGTTTAATTCCCTGAGCCAATGAATACAGTACATTTTTAGCTGCTTTCTGCAGACCTGAGCAGGGAAGGCCTGAGACTTGGGATTGCTTTGGACATGCCTTTCAAAAATCTGTTTAACATTAACAAGGGTGGGAAAACTGATTTTTTATTAATAAAAACAGAGTCATTTAATAATTTACTTTCACTGTGAAGCTATTTTAACAGCATGTTTCCTGCTAGTCTTCATTCATGTTCTCCATTTTTCTTTTGCAAACTTCTGAGCCAAACAATTTCCTGGGAGTCACATTAAAGGATTTTAAAGTTTAATTAATGAATCTTTTGCTGTTATTATCAGCACTATGCCATACATTATTAGGTGTCAAAATTAGGTGTCAACATTTCAACTGATTTGGACTGTAAAGTGAGTTTGTGGTAGTGTTGTTTGTTTGGTTTTTCTTTTTAATTTTCACTTGAGGATGTTATCAGTTTTGGAAAGCGCAGAACCAATTTACACGTCACTAGTTCCGTGAAGTCGTGTATGGAAACCTGAATAAACTGGCACGATATTGCTAGTTTATTCCAATAATGTTTTAGGGCCCATCTAGATTGGCACTGTGGAAATCCTTCCAGCTGGCTGCCTCTTAATTGGCTCACTGGCTGACTGGCCTGGGTGGGGGAAGAATGCTCCATGAGCTTAAGGGTGGACACACCTCCCAGATTGGCCTTATGAAAAAAAAACCACTACATTTTCTGGCATATTTCTGCAGTGGGAGGCAAGTGTCCATGACTTCTCCTGTAACTGGTGCTTGTCTCAGTGGACCACATGCTGGAGTTGACAGTGGCATTACCATATGCTCAGCACCTCCCTAAATCTGAATTCTGGCCCCTATACATGTAGTGGTACTTCGTGAGAGGAGGAGATGGAGTCACTCAGGCATGGGAGTGAAGGGCAGGCTTGCCATGCAAGAAAGGAGGGATAGAAGGCAGTGGGTGTGCATAGAGGAAGCGGGTTACAGTAGATAGGAAGACTTAGCTCCAACAGCAAATTAATTCCACCTGATCCATTTAATCTACGCACCGATTGTAACTTTCACCTGTCCTCTGTCATTTTCAGTGATACTTTGGCATTCTCAGCAAGGAGACGGGCATGAGCAGAAGCTGCTGCCTAGTCCCTACTCCCACCCTGCTCCTTAGTGATGACATTGTCTGAGTCCCTCCACCCAATTCTTTCACAGCCTGGAAATAATCTCAAGTCTCTAAGGGAAATGAAAATCAGATCACTCTCTGGAAAAGTTCAGGAGTTTTGTATAAAGGCCAGGGAATGGGGCATTAATCCTAGGTGGTTAAATGAACTGTTAAAACAAATTGGGCTTTTGGGCTTATTATTGGCCTAGTCCAAGACACAGTACTTAGTACTTGGGGATAGAAAATATATATATGTGAAACATGAAACACGGTCATATGCTAGAAGTTGTGAGAAACTCCTCATGGATACTTTTGTCTTATGTATGTGGTCCCCAAGACAAATAAAGAAGAGATGATTCTAAAGAGGAAAGGGAGGGTGATTTGAATCTTCTAATTCAGTGTTCTCAACCAGGAATGATCTTATCCCCCTTGGGACATTTGGCAATGTCTAGAGATGTTGTTGGTTGTCACAACTGGGGGGTGCCACTGGCACCGAGTTAAGAGGGGCCACTAGGCTAAGCACTCTACAATGCACAGGACAGCCCCCACCACAAGGAATTATTTGGCACAAAATGTCAATAGCATCGAAGCTGACAAACCCTGGACCACAGCAATGGTTCTCACACTTCAATGGGCATCAGAATCACCTAGAGGATTTCTTAAAAACAGTTCTGGGGCCGGGCGCGGTGGCTCATGCCTGTAATCCCAGCACTTTGGGAGGTCGAGGTGGGAGGATCACAAGGTCAGGAGACCAACCTGATCAACACGGTGAACCCTGTCTCTGCTAAAAACACAAAAAATTATCCAGGCTTGGTGGCGCACGCCTGTAATCCCAGCTACTCAGGAGGCTGAGGCAGGAGAATCACTTGAACACAGGATGGGGAGGTTGCAGTGAGCCGAGATCGTGCCACTGCACTCCAGCCTGGGTGACAGAGTGAGACTCCGTCTAAAAAAACAAAAAACAAACAACAACAAAAAACAGTGCTGGATCCCACTCCACTTTCCAATTCAGTAGATAGGGGTGGAGTCTGAGAATCTGCATTTCTAACAAGTTCCCAGGTGACACTGGGGCTGATGTTCTGAGGAGCATACTTTTGAGAACCCCTGCCCTAGTTCTTCCCCCGACTTGCCCTTTAAATTATCCCCCTGCTTGAGAAAGTGGTTAGACCGACCTTAGCCTGGAGCGTTGATGCTATCACAAAGGAGGAAGCAAGAAGCTCCCTTTTAAGCAAGGAGACTTCCCAGAGACTTAATTAAAGTTTGGGAAAGTATCCCAGGAGGTGGGGGTGGGAGGGGGTCAATAAAATTGATCCAAATAAATTTTTTGCACGTACAAAATAAAACTCACATGCACAAAAAGAAATTTGATCAATAAATTAGTAAATTCAGAGTGAGGAGGGAGTAATTAACAGGCCCATTTAAAGTGTGGAATATATTAAATAAAGAATGAGTGACTCCACCGGGACCACTGAAGCAGGAAACACTGATGCGTTTGAGAGGCCTGGAAGATTAGAAACATATTTCAACAAGGAGAAAAGAGGAGAGAGAATGGAGAGCCCAGAATGAAGATGCTGGGTGGGGGAGGGGACGGAGGCGGGGGCAGTGGTTGGGGGAGGGATATGTATCAGAGCCTAGGGAGCCTTGGATTTTGAACTCCTACAAAGTTTAACAAAATTGCAGCTTTGCTCTGGTGTATCTCCCGGGCATAGGAAACTTTTAAGTAACCTGCTGCAAGAGCTATTCAAGCCACACCTGGTCTTGAGCAGTTAATATGTCGAGTCTCTTTATATTGGAGTAAACGAAAGGTTTAATCCCAAGTCAATTGGAGCACAGCAAAACCTTATTGATTGAGAACAATCCCAGGGTTATCTTGGGCACCTTGCCAATCTACAAGATCCCCTGCCAGAAAAACTGAGGCAAAGCAGACTCCACTACCAGTTTAAGCCAGAGTGGAGGACCATATAGACCATGGTTGAGGGAAGTAAAGTTCTGAGACAATTCACTATTGAAGGCAAATAAAAAGCTGTCCTATTTCATATAGACACTCACATACTAAACATTTTCCCCAAAAGGTGGGACATGAAGGAAACCAAATGTATGACTCATGGCAGAGCCATAATTGTATAAATTGCTGCTAAGATAATCCAAGTCATACCTACCTTTTAGGCTCTCAATAAATGTTCGATAGCTTGCTTTGAGCTTGATTTCAGGGTCCAGTTCCCCATTTCACCCCCAAAGGAGTCCCTAGGGGGATCCTGTTGGCAACTTGGCAATGGAAAGCTAAACTGGATCAGCCGTGAATATGAATCGTTGTAATAATTCCTTTATATGTGGCGAAGAACAAGACCTTGGCCAATAACTGCATCAGCAAGAAGCAGAACTCTTCTCTGCCTCGTCATACCCCCTGAGACCTCTGAAATTTAAGTACTACTTTATCATATAATGGTGCTCAGTCTGGCTCCATGCATTTCACTCTGGATTTGTGAAGGGCTGGAAGGTGATTTTTGCTTTCATTGGAGCCGTGGTCCCCTGAGACCATTAAGAAGACTCTTTCCAAGCCTGGGGAACATAACTCTAGTACCAAGCCCACAATGCAATTCAGAAAACCTTAAAGCAGGTGTCTTCAAATATGTCTGCGCCTCATTTTCCTCACAGGTATATTAGGACCCAGCTTAGCCTTGGTGAAGCGGGTGAGAGGTTGCTATGTTTAAAGCTGCTTCTTCTGTTTTTTAATTGCCTGCTGCCATTTTCAATCAGGCCTTCCTCATTAGCTGGATGGGAAAGTTTGCAGAGCCAAACCTGCAGCAGATTCCCTCAGGCGATGTTTTAGTTCTAGTGCTCCTCCAGGCTTTAGGCATAAAAGCGCCTCCCAGGGTGAGGTGACTTGCCACACATTTGGCTGACACCTGCCTATGAAGAGAGACGTCTGAAACCACTTTCCCAGAGCAGCCCTGAAGCAGTCAAGTCAGTGAAGTCTTTAGCAGGCTTTCTTCCTAGTCAGACACAGATCCCAATGCACAGCCCGAGGATGAATTCTTAGTCTAGTAAGCACTTCCAACCTGCTGGTCAAGCCTTTGCTGTCACCACGCGTGGCTTACATACCTCTCAAAATGTGAGGTCAGTTAAAAGGCATAAAGCTGCAAAGTCCCAGACTCTAAGAGGGAGCAGGCCATGCAGTCTAAACTCCATTTAGACTGCAGCATCCCAGATAAAGAGGCATCCCACCTTGGAACACCTCTACTGGGAGAAGCTCAGCACCCCACGAAGCAGCCTCTTCCACCGTTGAACAGATCTAATAATTAAAAGCCCATCCTTTTACCTAATCTCCATCTGCCTCCCAATGTTTCCTGTGGAGCTACATGGAACACGTCTGCTGATCCTGCTACCTGATGTTATTTCCATTGTGTGCTGTCTCTTAGCAATTATACCAGATGGTTTGTAAGGGCATGGACCATGTCTCCTGCTTCTTATGCATCACTACAGTGTTAGTGACCAGCTCTAAAATTACTGGGTAGTGTTCTTAGTTGTGCTCAGTCTCTTCACTTGTGATCATTGTTTCTTCCCAACCCCACCCTGTCAAGCCTGAATTATACTGATTCTAACTTTACCCTTCAGCTTATACCAGGGCACTATCATCCAGGGGTAAAGTTCATGGGCATCCTTGAGAAATGCCCACAGTAATGAAAACAATCTGCTCAAACTCCACATCATTCTTCCAACATACATGTGCATGTGTGCACACACACACACCACCACCACCAGTCTTTGTATCTAGGTGAATGCAAACACAAATGAATTTTAAGGGCATCCTTGAAGGGGGAAACAAATATGAAATACAATATAGAGTCCGAGGAGGGTGAGTGAAAAAGAGGAAATGAGAGCATATTATACTTCTTGCCTTAGGGTTTTACCAGCACAACAGCAGCCAGCATCTCTCTGCCGGAGCCATTTGTATCTGTAAATCAGGTAGAAAGTGCAGCAACATGGATCCCACCCGTGGGAGGCAACCTTCGCCTCCTGGGTTCAAGCGATTCTACTGCCTCAGACTCCTGAGTAGCTGGGATTACAGGCATGCACCACTATGCGCAGCTAATTTTTTAAACCAGTAAAATAGTTTGATTTTAAAATAGTCATCAATGTGAAAATTTCGGCTGGGCGCGGTGGCTCACACCTGTAATCCCAGCACTTTGAGAGGCCGAGGTGGGTGGATCACGAGGTCAGGAGATGGAGACCATCCTGGCTAACATGGTGAAACCCCGTCTCTACTGAAAAAAAAAAAAAAAAAAAAATTAGCCAGGAGTGGTGGCGGGCGCCTGTAGTCCCAGCTACTCAGGAGGCTGAGGCAGGAAAACGGCGTGAACCCGGGAGGCAGAGCTTGCAGTGAGCCAAGATCGTGCCACTGCACTCCAGCCTGGGCGAAAGAGCAAGACTCCATCCCAAGAAAAAAAAAAAAAAAAGTAATATTTCCCAAAGCTGGGAGTAACAGTCTAGAGCCAACGTTGGGAGGCGGGGACAGTCCTCACCCAGAGCCCAGCTTGAGGCCCCTGAATCCCACCTTCCCTTTCAGAGGGAGGGAGGAAACAGCTGAGGAGAGCCCTCAGTCAGTCCTCTCCCTCATCCCTGAGGCCAGCTGTGCCAGGCCCCTTGAGGCCAACAGCCCATGCAGAGGATTGGGGGGAAGGGAAACAGGTAGGAAACAGAAATTAGAGGTTAATAACTCCAACAACACCCACCCCCAAGAAAACAAAATAACAAACTTGACTATGAAAAGAGGATGGAAGATGAATACTGATAAACTCCTCAGCTCCCCAGAACAGCTCAGTTTGGGCTGGGTTGGGCTGATTGGAGGAAAGGTCTTGAGACCCAACTGCATGTTACCTCTGGAGAATAAATATTCTAAGAAAAGGGGAAAACCATGAGGCAAGCCTCTGTGGTCACAGTCAACGCAGCTGACAGGCCTGGTGTGGCCCACCGCCCAACCCCACTCACACAGGGAACAGCTGTGCAGGTCTGGATAGAGAAGAGGTCAAGGGCTTGGACTGGGGACCCTGAGCTGCCAAGGTGTGGGGCCTCCTTGCAGTCCCGGTGCAGCAATGGCAGGAAGGCCAGCAGAGGCCCTAGTAAAGCTGGTTGCCCTGCTGCTGGGCCTGCGTCTGGCTGTCCTTGCAGTGCAGGTGGTGAACCCCCATTCTTTTGGGGCTGCACTGGGGGCGGCTGGAGCTGGGGAGTGGCCAGGCCCTGCTCTCAGTGTGGGAAGTGCCAGGACCCTCCTCTGTGACACTGTTAATGAGCAGCAGGCTCTGGCGCTCTTCCTCAGGGCTGATGGGCAGGTTCAGCTCTTCTTCCTCCTCCCTGGAAAAGCTAGAGTCAGGTTCTGTGGGAAGCAAAAGCCCACTCTCTTTGGTTCGGGGAGAAGGTGCCTGGACCACCTAATCTCTGTCAGCTGGGTTATGGGCAAAACGGCGCTGCAGCTCAGGGAGGGTGTCACTCTTAAAGGCTGTGCCCTGGGCCACAGCAGCAGGTGGTGGAGTATGGTCCACAAATGCCCACTGCCAGCTGGACAGCAGGTCCTCTTCAGAGCTAACAGACCTGGCTGGGGCACTGAGTGTTGGGGGCACTGAGCTGGGCTGGTGGTTGGGTGAGGCCTAGGCTGAGGCAGGGGCGCTGAGCACTGGGCTGGGGCAGGCCCGCTCACTCCCTTCCCCCACCAGGCTCAGCGAAATGGCCTGGCGGGTAGCGTAAGTGCAGTTGGGCAGGGGGCTGTTGCAGGGGATCCAAACCTTATCCTTGGAGAACTCTATTACCCTGCAGCCAGGATACAGTGGGTGTGGTGGATATGGAGTGAGGTAGGGGCTCAGCTTCTCAAAGACTGGCAGGGGCAGCTCTTCCTCTGGAGAGCGCCCAGCAGTACCCAGAGAGTGACACTCCCCATTGGGTTGGGGGGTGGGACTGCCAGGGGCCGGGGGACTGGCTGGATCACCTGGGGCACCCTCACTGATGTCCACATGCACAAAGACATCTTCAGCCATGGGGTGCCCAGCGCTGCCTGACTGGGCTGAATTCGGCAGTAGAGACTCTGGCTTCTCTAACACTTGGGCAATGACCAAAGTAGGCACAACAGCCGCTGGGGCTAGGCTGGGAGCAGGACCCGGGCTGGCGGCCTCTTGACCACTATGCAGATGTTTCTGAACCATGTCCTGTAGCTCACAGGACAGATCAGAGAACTCATAGTTTCGGAAGTGGGACTTGTTGCACTTGAGGAGCTGCACAGCCAGGTTGCAGTCTCCCTGGTACCGCTCGTTGAGCTCCTCCAGCTTGTTGATGGTGTTCTTGGCATCCAGCAGCTTGTTGGTCAGCTCCACTATCTCCCAGTCCAGCGTCTGCCTATCCATCTCAGCCTTCTTGAGCAGTGTGTGCAGCTTGTCCTCCAACTCCTGGTTGGTCTGCTGGGAAGCCATGTAGCTGTTCTGCAGCCTGCAGAACTTATCCTTAAACTTGTCCAGCTCCTCACGGCTCTGGCCCAGCTCCAGGCAGTCCTGCCCAATTTCCAGCTCACATTCCAGGACCTCAGTGCATCTCGTGGCCGAGGCCAGGCACCAATGAAGCTCTTCATTATCCTGCTGCGAGAGCTTCATCCTTTCCAAGTCGGTCAGGGATTCCTCCTGCTCAAACCTGGATCCAGGAATTTCTAGTCACAGCTCCCGATGCTCCGGTGGTGCCTTACGGTAGGGTTTCTTAGCAGGGGCTGCACTGGTCATTCTGGGAGGTGACACCTCCTCCACCTGCGACTGTTGTCAGCAGCTCTCTCTGTTCGGCTGTCTGGGAGTTAGCCCCCAGCTCCCTGCATCCCACGGCCCCTCCACTTCCTTTAGCCAACAGCTCTTTCTACCGCTGCCAGCTGCGTTCAGGCCACCATCTTGCTGTGGGGCAGGCCGGGTAGGGGCCAGGGCTGCAGGAATCCCCACGCACTTGGCACCTGGCATCATCGGGGGTGGGGCCCCTTTGTAATTGTTAAACATATTTATGTTTTGTCTCCTCCTGCAGACTGCAGTCTCCTCAAAGGCAGGGACTGTGATGGTGATACTTCTGCATTTACTTCAAGGCCTGGTATAAAAAGGGGCACACAGCTAGGGCTTACTTAAATAAACGTTTGGTTTAGAAACACCTAGAACTGAAGACTAGCAGTGAGTCAGGTAGACAGCTTAACCTAAGATCCTTGCATTATTAAGACTTTTTTGGAACACTTACTAATTGCAAAGCATGCATCATCATAGTGTGATGGAAACCCTTGGCAAAAGATGCCCAAATCCTCTCTTCTTGCAAACCCAAGACACATAACCTGTTGCTCACTATGCTGTTTTTCACATACAAAGTTCCACCTGGGCACATCATGGTGGTCTCTTACCAGTGTGGCCCCTGTGAGCTGCGTCTCCAGCAGTGGGGATGGGTTTGGCTGAGCCATCCACAATCCTATACTTGGGTCACAGTATTTGTGAATATTACAGGTGAGGCTAGAAGTATAGCTTGGAGAGAAACGCCCACCTTCAACAGAAACCTCGCAAAGTTTTCTTGAAGAATCACCTGATTTCTAAGGGCCTTCCTATAGCAAGAAGGAAATGAATACATTTTGTAAGAGAGTTTTTGTATATGACTGGCATGATAGTGTGACAAGTCCTGATAAGACTTCCTCAAGCATTATGAGTATCTGTGTGTACAGAACATGGCTCCCAAGGACATGAAGTAGGTGGGATAGGCAACGATCTGTGTACTGTGAACATGCCTCGAGGACTTTTGTATATCCTCTACCTGGTCTGGTCTCTTCCTCCCACCCCTCATTACTAGGTCCTTCTCAGTCTTCAGGCCTCAGCCTAAATGTCACCATCGCCAAGAGATCTATAAGAAAAGCTCCCTTACCAATATTCCTCATTTCCACTTGCTTTCACAGCATTTCCCATAATTTGTAATTTTAAAGATATATTTATTAACTCATTTTGTCTGTATCACCATACTTAGAGTTTAATAAACTCCAGTGAAGACAAGGCCATCCATGCCTGTTTCACTCACCTACTGTATCCCGCACAGGACTTGGCACAGTTAGTACTCCAAAAATTCTTGGAATAAAGTATTATAAGACCATGTGACAGAGCAGAAAACACAGAGAATTTCAAGTCAGCTGAGCTGGGTTCCAGTTGCAGTGTGGTCATTTCCTAGCTGTGTGATGTCAGACAAATCACTTAACCTCTCTGAGCCTCATTTTTCTCATTCTTATCTGAATTAATATCACCCACCTCACAACGCTTTTTGGGGGGGAAAATAAAATAATTAATGAGATTATCTGAATTAATATCACCCACCTCACAACGCTTTTTGGGGGGGGAAATAAAATAATTAATGAGAAAGTATTTGGTAAAGTCCTGAACAGACATGAATTACTTTGGTATTATGAAAGATGCCTAAAATAGTACCCCTGCTTTGTCTCCAGGATGCCCTAGAAGCACCTGAAAACTGTACCATCAGTCACACCTTTGGATTAATGCTATGGAAGACACATACTACATTGAAAACCATTGTGTACCTTTGATATGGGCATTTGACCTTATCATTCACCTGTTGTATTAGTCCAGTCTCACACTGCTATAAAGAAATATCCAAGACTGGGTAATTTATAAAGGAAAGAGGTTTAATTGACTCACAGTTCTGCATGACTGAGGAGAGCTCAGGAAACTTACAATCATGGCAGAAGGCAAAGGAGAAGCAGGCACCTTCTTCACAAAGTGGCAGGAGAGAGACGTGAGAGTGCAGGAAAAAACTCCCACTTTTAAAACCATCAGATCTCATGAGAATTCACTCACTGTCACAAGAACAGCAAGGGGGAAACCACCCCCATAATCCAATCACTTCCCTCCCTTGACTTGTGAGGATTACAGGTCCCTCCCTCAACACGTGGGGATTATAATTCAAGATAAGATTTGGGTGGGGGCACAGAGCCAAACCATATCAGCTGTCTTAGCATTGACTTAGCTGACAGCAGGGCCCGGGCTAGGCAATTTCAGGAAAGGGGTGATGGGAAGACAATCTGGAGATGCCTTAAGCTTACAAGACTTCTAGAGAGTAAATTCAGGCCAGAAGAGGGGCAACTACATGGTGTGGGGCGGGGGGGGCGCCTTGGTGAGGCCTAGGGGAAGTCAAGTTGTTAGGCAGAGGGAAGACATAGAAAGGGAGGTGGAGGGGTCAGCTACAAACTTTCTCTACTTGGCCTGCGTGTATATCAGAGACACTTAACTTTACAAAAACCATGTATGTGCATTGGAGAGAGGGGAGGAAAGCCAAAGAGCAGGAAACGGACACCAAGGGAGCTGTACTAAATCATAATAACCATTAGTATTGACTTTGGTGCCATCTTAAAGGAGCCATTTGTTATAAGAACCAACAGTCAAAACCCCAAGCCAGCCAGGCTTTGTCTTATGAGCTCTAAAAATAATGGTATTTTGCTGTTTATCTGTTTTAATTTTCCAAATTCAAATGCAATTTGAAATCAATTCAAAAATTGATTTCTTTCTTCTAAACAAAGAGACGTTAAAAGGAGAAAGGAAGGAAGGAAGAAAAAAGGACAGACAGGCTAGGCTTTTTAGTGACTCACATAATAATACCCCAAAAGCAGGAGCCCAAAGCAGTAATTATTTCCCTACCTAAGAAGTATGAAAGGAAAATGGGTGAGAATTATGACCACACGAACAATATATAAAACCCCTCTAGAGCCGGGGCCAGCAAATCACTTACCTGCAGTTTCAACAACAACATATAAAAGCAGAAAGAAACACAGTTAAGGTCAATTGGCTCCTGGTTTTTAAAGTACCACCTCATTTTAATCAGATCCCCATGCTATACTGTCTCCAGCTGGAAAACTGGCTAAGAGAGATTAGAGTTGTTTGCTCTTTTTTAAGCAGCTTCAAAACAAAGTGGAAACAGTTGAGTGATCTTGCAGTTAAGACAGCTTGGAAAAGTTCAGCAGATGATTTTCCAGCCAGGCCTTTTGAGGGTGTCTGAATTTAGGTAGAGTCACCACAATCCAAGTTCTGGCATTCTACCTTACAAGATCTTGTTTCTGTCAATTTTCCCAGCCTCCGGGCACCGATGCAATAGCAAAACTCACAATAAACAGACATAACCTGGACCTCCAAGTTATTCATACATGATGGTGGGATGAATCTATCCAACAACCAGAATACTTGGGCCCGCTATTTAGTTCTTCAGGAAAGAAACTGAAGCAACTCTATAGAAGTGAAAATGAAGATGAACTGCATCCATATAAACCTAGGTTCAAGGATTCATGTAACTTAATTCTTTGGACCTTGGTTTTCTTACCTGTATAAAAGAGAATATTTACCACTTAGCATTGTTTTGTATATTTGAAATCACTTTCATGAGCTGGAGAGTATAGTACAAATGGAAGTGGTTGTTTTTGGCAATAAGAAGGCAGTTTTGTGCACATAAAATCTGAGAAGAGGGAACTAGAGAGTTCTATGGGGAATTATATCCCACTCCACTAGATCCTCAAAAATTCCATACTGCACTACAGAGATCACCTTTCTAAGGATTCAGAGTCACCACACATAGTCTTTGTCCTTTGGACCCAGCTGAAGATGTTGAGAAATCTCAGATTTGTATCTAGCTTGCCTTTTTCAAAATTTCTTATTAGACATCAACAGCTTCCATCATCCTGATATCTCATGAAGCATATGTGGAAATCAGTGATATTTCAGATATCTCCCATGAATTACTTCTGAGATGGAGGCCTTCCTGGGGACTTTTCCCAACCTTGGCAGCTTACACCTTCATGCATCTGTCTGAGGGGTGCTGCTGCAAGAATTACACTTACCTACACTGGGAAGATTCATGTGGCCTTTCATTTAAGGGGGATTCTTTTTCTTACCAGATCCACAAATTCTGTACATGTCCCTCTGTTGAGAGCAACAAGGAATTCTCCCTCAGAGCCAGGAGAGGGAGAGGTGAAATTGGGGAGTGGCAGTGATCACACAGAAAGGATGGTTCTAGGTCACTGGGGAGCTAATCACTTCTCTGGGCCAGTGAAACCCGGGCAGGATTTGCTACAGGAAGAAGCAGAATGCCAGGAAATAAGAAGGCTCTGAGGCAAATTGCAGAAACCAGAGTGATAAACCCAACAGGGACTTCCCACTTTCCTTGGAATCAAATTTAAGCTTCCTGTCATGGTCCATGAGACCCCGAGTGATCCGAACTCTGCTTGCTTCTCCATCTTCAAATCATGTACTCACGCCTGCTCCATTCACAATAGCTTTCTTTCTGTTCCATAGACCTGTCCACTCATTCCAACCTTAGAGCCTTTGTACCTTACTTCCGTCTGGGGTTCTCTTCTCCCATATGCTTGCCTGAATGAGTCTTTCCCATCACTCAGGTTTCAGCTCAAATGTCACCTCCTCAGAGAGACCTTCTTTGATGACCTTTCTACTAATGTTGCCCATTCCATCTGCCACTCTCTGTCCCATTGCCATGTTTTATTTTCTTAATGTCACTTACCTGACATTATAGCACTTTTTTTTTGTTTATTATCTGATCTCCTTCAATGAGAGATAGAACAAGAAACCACAATAGGTGAGATTAAGGAACTGTAAGTCAGAACTTTTAATAGACTGTCGGGAGAGACAAATGCTGAAAGCCAGGGAAGAAATGTTTTGTCTTGTGCATGTGTATAAGCAGACTGGATCGATTTAAATAGACTGGGGTCAACAGGATGTAACCTGCATCAAATACCTACTATATACCAGCCACTTTTCATATATTATCATCACAGGTTTGCAAAAGATTGAACACCATGCTGATGGCTCCAAGGAATACTCATTCCCTGCTTCCTTACGTCCATGGAGGAGAGGGACAACAGCTCCAATGCCTAGGAGGGAACTGAGCTAGAATTCTACATTTGCTCCTCTCCACCATAGGATGGGCAAACTTAACCAGAAGGTAGAGTCACTTCATTGAAAGAATAATGCGGGTCTGTCTCTTTTCTTTCCAGCATTTTTCAGCTCCTGGTATGCATTTTGTAAGACCATCTGAGTGAGGACTCTAAATTGCAAAAGAGGTCTTCCATTCTCCAGCTTCTAAGACTACAGCTGATTTTAATTTGGGGTAGTCAGAAGTCTCATGCCTAAACCTTATCCTCGGGTCAATCTTTAACAGAGAATCTTGTCTTTTAGATATAAGCAGAGAGATGGTAGAAAGTGTGGACTTAGACCACTAGGGTTTTCATCCTGGCTTTGCCACCTACTGTGTGACTGTGGATAAGTTGTTCAAGATTTCTGTCCCTTAATTTCCTCCTCTCTATGTTGAAAATATTAATCATATTTACCTCATAGGTATAAAGATTAAGTAATATGATACAAATAAATATCTAGAAAACCATTAATAAATTTTAGTTATTGTTACTAATAAAAAATACTAAAGAGGAGGCATTGATCTACATCTAACTCCTTGTGTTTTTTCTCAATTGGTTAGAGCCAAGCAGGGTAGACAGGTAGACAGACTAGCCTCAAAAATCTTCAACATGGCCCAGAAAACTTAGTAAATAAACACGAAGAGTGTTATTTGTGGACCAAAGCATTATGTTAAGAGACCAAATTTTGTGGTGAGCCTCACTAGCACTGGGGTTTGGAGCTTTAAATATGGCTTCATCTGGTTTCTCAGGCTTGGGTATGGGTCCATGATATGCAAGTAAAGACCTTTATTTGGGGTGTCTGGGGCCTTACAGGGATTTAGCCTTGGACAGAGATAAAAGTGAGCTCCAGAGTCAGGAGAAGCACTCTGGGGTCTTTAGACTACAAAAGAAGTAGAATTTTTATGAGTTTAAAAATCCCATGGGAAGAGGGCAAAGTCCTTACTAGAGTTAGGTATGGCTTACCTGGAAACCAGAAGACCACTGAAGCTAGTGTAAGCATTAGCTGATCTCTAGTATGTGAGATTAGGCAACAGATTCTTCTTGTTTACTTGTTTAGGGGGAATTCCCCTTGTTATAGTTCTCAGCTAGGAATATAGCCTAAGGCTTTAAACCACAATAGCATCTAGATTTCTTATGAGTTAAAGAGAAATAATGTAAAATTTGGGGGCTTTAAATTGTTAGTGTTGGGTGGCTTTATATCAGCTGCCAAATTCTATCCCCCTTGATCTTGACTGAAACAGCATGTAGTACCAGGGAAGCCTTAGAGGGACAAATTTTGGATCTGTTTGGAAGGTCCACAGAATCCTGGGAGTCGCTTTTTCCACCTTCCATTCAAATTACCTATTCAGGAGGATGAGGGCTTCTTGTTTTATAATTAACAAAGATAAATGGTCTTTTTTTGATATGTTCTCCAAGAGCCCTACTATCATAGGTAGTGAGTGATGGCCAGTTACTCTAGCACTGCTTCTTCCTTGTTCTTCTACCTCTCCCATCTCTCTTCCCAGCCTTTGCCATCCACTTATTCTACTGATCCCAAACTGTGACTATTCCTCAAGTATTTGGTTTTGTTTACTTTGCTATTTTCTGCCTTGTGCTCAGTAAGCTTAGCCACTCCCAAAGGTTTAGCTCTCTCCATCATGCAGGTGACTCTCCTATTGGGTCCTACCTGCACTGTGTTTCGGATCTGCATTCACACCTTCTACATGCGATAATGTGCTGGTAAGTGTTTAACAATCGGCTCATGGCAATGGGTGCAAGGCAGACTCTGATTTCTAGCTTTTGCCAATTTCCATGCTATCAATATTCCAACCGTGGCCAATTTCAAGCTACTAATATGAGGCCACCGAACACAGATTTGAAAAGACATGTGCACAGTTGGCTCTCCCGAGCCAGAACAAGCCAGATCCCCACATCACTGTGGCTATAGGTAACCTCCACTTGGATGTCCTGCTGTCTCCTCAAATTCCACACCTTCCAAGATTAGCATCTCTCCACCAACCTTCTCTTCCAAATTACTTTCTCTCTGTCAGTGGTATCTGTTAGAAGGAAATTGCATTCCCCAGGCCTCCTGTTTTCCTGATTGAGCCACCACTAGCATAACACGCCTGGCTTTTCTGGGCCCCTCATTCCCTTTTCCTCAAGGTGTGACTTAGCTTACTAGTGAGGCTGATGAAGAAACTATACAACTCCGTTCCATCTGTCGAGAGGTCAGAAAACTTCAGCCTGTGAACCAAATCTAGCTCATCACCTGTTTTTGTAAATAAAGTTTTACTAGAACACAGCCACGCTTGTTCCATTACCAACTAACTGTGGTTGCTTTCACACTGCAGCATCGGGGGCAAGTAGTTGTGACAGAGATCAACCATTTAGCCTGCAAAGCCTAAAATATTTACTATCTGGCTTTTTGCACTAAAAGTTGGCTGATCCCTGTTCCGCGGCTTTCTCTTTCACCTCTGCTTGCCCTGAAAGAGTGTTTTAGGTTGCTCTCAGCCATATAGGAATCTTATAGGATGACCTGTGCGCCTGGAGGGGGAGGCTACAGTTGTCCTGGTGTGCCAATTACTATATGGGGAAACCTGCATAATTCACAGGACACTAATAATCACATCTTGAACTTCATTTACTTACTGTCTCAGTTCTCACTTGGTTCAGAACTCAGGAGAGGAACAAAGAGGTATTACTTATTTCTCCCTAAAACCTAACAATACTGCCTATTTTCTGATTTTTCAGGTTCAAAATCCTGATGTCCTCTTATATTCTTCGCCCTTTCATCCATGTTATCCTGGCATGTGTCCCTACAAAATATCCCTCAGATCTTGTTCTCATCCCAGCTTTCAGCACCACACATAACTGGATTACCTCAGTAGCCTCCTTCCACCCCTACTCCTACATCCTTAATTGATCTTTCTGCCTATAGCCTTTCCTCACTCAACTAGCTCTGTAGTAGGCACTGGAGGTAGAGATGAGTACGTGATTGTCCTACAAGGAATTTACATTCTTTTGAGGGAAAAAGGCAAAGGCAAATAAACAGGCAATTGTAGCACAGTGTGAGAAATACTAGGTACAGTATTGCCAGATCAATCCTACTGTAATACCACTTTTATCATGCTGTTCCCCCACATAAAAACTTATGCCACCTACTGCCTGCTAACTAAAGCCTATTTCTGTGCAAACAAGGGAAGAGAGATCGCTTTTGGGTTTGGGGCTTTTCTGGGGGTTGGGGTAATTGCTGTTTCTTAGAACTTTAAATTCTTTTTGAGAACAGAGATACACACACTAATGGGAAGAACGTTTAATTGTTGACTTTTACTGGGTGGGAGCCAATTTGGGGCAATGCATACATTGTTATCTCTGCAGAAGGTACTCTAATATGGTTATGTATAATAAAAATGAGAAATAAAAAGTACAGGGCAGCTTTCTGTCCCAGTTTGGTCACTTTAATCAAAGTAACTCTCTGTACAGAACAATTTCAGAAGCTTAAGAAAGGGGGCACACATGAAAAAGACAGTCCCAAAAGATTCAAGGGCCAAAACTTCCATCCTACTGGGACCAGGTGGCAAGAATTGGAAAAGCAGCCTCACACAGATGCAGAGGTAAGATTTTTTGGACTCTTCATTGGGTTCTTCCATTAAAGGAAATAACAAGGTTACTGAGTGACCACAGGCTGGATTACTAACCCTCTTGGGTAAACAGAGCAATAAATTGTGGTGCAGTAGTGACTTTGACCTATGACCTCAAAGGACAGCTCAAGGTTTTCTCTCCAGTCTCTTAAGTCTAGGACACAGAAACTCCTGTTAAGGCTGAAAGTTAAAATGGCCTCTAAGAACCCAACCTGTCTACCTTGTCAGAAGGTGCAACTCCTAGTGGCGGAGTGAGGTTCTAATCTTAATTACGTAGAGACTTGAAAATTACTGTTAGTCAGGTACATCTCCACATTATTCCCTCTTCATCTTCTCAATTCCATCCCTTTCAGTGTTATTTCCCACTACTGGAAATGTCTTCTTCCTCCTTCATCTCTACCTATCCAATCCTAGCACAATTCCACCTCCCCAGATACCAGTGTACTTAAAATCAATACTATGCAATTTAACATTTAATTGTTCTCTAATCCTTTCATGATGCCTACATTAATCACTCCCAGGAATTAAGACATTAATGTTATTGTTAAGATGAAAATTATCTAGTTTATTGTAGGTGCTCAATAAACACTTGATAAGTTAAATTACAAAGTTGGTACTTTGGAAAAAGATTAGGAAATTGTGCAAATGTGCCTCAACAACTAGGCCATTACCAGTCATTACAAACAAAACACCATTGTCTTACAATTTGGTGGTTTGTAGACCATGGATTTTACTGTCAGACAACCTGGATTCAAATCCCAGTTCCACTGCTTGCTAGCTGTGTGAGCTTAGAAAGTCACTTAACCACTCTGGGCCTTGGCTTATTCATCTGTATAACGGGTGTAAGAAGAACTATCAACCTCATAGGTTATTGAGAGGATTTAATACATATGTATAAATTATTTAACAGAATGACTATAAGTGTTGGCTTACATTGTAAGTGTTGGCTGGTAATATTATTTTAAATTGCTTTATCATATTAACTAAACAGGGCCTCCTAGAAATAGGACACAAAACATATACAGTATTCTGATGGAAGGAATCACTAAGAAAAGGGCAAAACACAGACAGAAGCACAGAAAGGGCAAGTTCAAGGGAGGAGCCATACAGAGGGGCCCTAGAGGTCTGTGAAAAGACATACTATGAATGAAGACTCCTAAATTTGGAGCACTTAACACAAATTTCTCCAGCTTCACAGGTTTATCTTTGGCTGGTTCTCACAGTGACTGGAGTACTTCAGTTTGGTCCAAGTTTTACTCTAAGAAAAAGAAAAGCTAACACTGCACTTTTGAAAGACTCCATTTGGTTTATTAAGTAATTAACTTCCTGATGCACAAAGGACAAAGCACTGAGGGGCCCTATGAAGCCAATTAAAGCCCAAATGGCTGGATTGCTGCAAAGAATGGGTACACGGGGAAAAGCCTTGCCTTTCTCATGCTACCTCCCACCAATCTACTAATTAGACTGGGGAGACAAAGAGCGGATGATGAGGAAGCCAGGATATGCCAACCTGAAAGATGGCTGGGAGGCCTGGGAACCAAAAGGAAATAAGGTAAAGCTCAGGGTATTCCTCAGTGAGTGTTGAGCAGGAACCAGGTGTTATAGTTTGGATATTTGTCCCCTCCAGATCTCATCTTCAAATGTGATCTCCAGCGTCGGTAGTGGGGCAGGTGTTTGGGTCATGGGAGAGGATCTCTCATGAAGAACTTAGTGCCCTCTCCATGGTAATGAGTTCATGGGAGAGCTGACTGTTTAAAAGAGCCTGGCATCTCCCTTGCTCCCTCTCCTACCACGTGACATGATGGCTCCCCTTCCCTTCTGTAATGAGTAAAATCTTCCTGAGGCCTCACGAGAAGCCAAGCAGATGTTGGTGCCATGCTTGTACAGCCTGTAGAACTATGAGCCAAATAAACCTCTTTTCTTTATAAATTACCCAGCCTCAAGTATTCCTTTATAGAAATGCAAAACGGACCAATACACCAGGCAGGTACAAAGCAATTTATTCCCTTTCCATATTATTTGAAATTATATTTTGATACATGTTGAAAGCTCCTTGAGTTGTGAAACCATTTCTTATTCATTTCCCTTTTTTCACTAGTGTCTAGCACAATGCCTGCAGAAAGTAAGTGTTCAATATGGGTTTTTGTTGTTGTTGTTTTCTTTTTGTTTGTTTTTTAGAGACGAGGTCTTGCTATATTGCCTAGGCTGGTCTGGAACTCCTGGCCTCAAGCAGTCCTCTTACCTTGGTCTCCCAAAGTGCTAGGAGTGCAGGCATGAACCACTGCACCTGGCCCCATTACAGGTTTATTGAATTGAAATATGTTTGCATGTCAAAAATGGATAAGGATGGGAGAAGAGCCTCTCTGAGTCTCTATTTTCCATTTGTAAAATGGCAGAATAGGCTGGGCACAGTGGTTCACGCTTGTAATCCCAGCACTTTGGGAGGCTGAGGTGGGCGGATCACTTGAGGTCAGGAGATCGAGACCAGCCTGGCCAACAAGGCAAAATCCTGTCTCTACTAAAAAATATACAAATTAGCCGGGCATGGTGGCACACGCCTATAATCCTAGCTAATCGGAAGGCTGAGGCAGGAGAATTGCTTGAGCCCAGGAGGTGAAGGTTGCAGTGAGCCGAGATTGTGCCACTGCACTCCAGCCTGGGCGACAGAGTGAGACTCCATTTCAAAAATAAAAATTTTTTTTTAAAAAAAGCAGAATACCAATAGACCCTACCTTATTAGATTTTAAGACCTAGTCAAGTTAACACTTATACTTAGGAAACATGCCTGACAATAGTAAGCACTTTATACATTTTAGGAATTATTTCTAAGAGAATTAAATAAAATTAAATGAGATGGAATGTATAGAGCAGGGGCCACAGCATTTCTAATTAGGACTCAGACACGTTTGGGTAAATCTGGTACGAACTTTAAAAATTCCTAAAGGGCCTATTTTGGTGTGGTCTGGGAAGGCTTCTGGAGGAGAATCATGGTAAGGGAAGGAATAAGGTATATTGACCTTGATAAGGATGGAATGGGAGTGTTGAAACAGTTTAAGTCATCAGGGATCCTAAGCACTGTGAAGTATCTGCCATTTGGCTGTATTGCCTAGCCCAATCCCACATGGCCTATGACAGAATCGGGAGTAATGGAACAGTCAAGGATGTTCAAGAGTATTAGTGAAAGCTGTGAAGGGGAAAAGGGTGCTGAGATAAGTAACTCTGGAGGTGAGTGGGGACTGTAAGAGTTAAGGCAAAAGGAACTGCACAGAAGCACCGTACTCTATTAGTTGTTTCCCATGGGGTATGGGTTAACAATTCTGATACTGCTGTACATGTACAGTATACTAGAATTGAACAATTAAGTAAATGAATAGCAGATGGTAAGAGCCAAGTTTCTTGCTGTTGCAATGGACGGTCACAGATGAGCAAGTGGAGAGGCTAGAATAGAGTTGGAAACATCAGTTTAAATTCATGTTTACCTTAACATAGATTTACCAACAAAAAGTACAAAAATTGGAAAAACATGAAAATCAATACACCAAAAAAAGAATACTTGTTTACAGGATGAGAGCTGCAAACAAGAAGGTAGAACATCACCTTGTTCCACCTCAGCTGAGAAGGTGTATATCAGACTACTCAAAGTTTTTGCCACTCTGCACATGTCTGCAAATGAACATGAAGGCACCATAAGTATTGATTTGCAGTTTACAAATAAATTTTAGTAAGTAAGCAAATTCACACATATGAAATCCATGAATAATAAGGATCGACTACATTAGAGTATAACTTGAAGTTCAAAGTAAATATCCATGAATCTATACTGATATAAATTATTGAATAAATAAATGGGAGGAAACATACAAATCTCCCATGCAGAAGATTCCAAAAAATTTATGGAGATACTCTACCCTCAAGATACTACCCAATCAACCCAATGAGTTGTACATAGTGACTTCATTCGAAAGACTACAGTATAGAAAGATATTTTTAAAAGAGTGACTTTACACCAGAGAAATCAGGTTTCAGTTATTACAGTGAAGAAACTTGAAAACCTCAGTCAGGTGATCAAGGTCAATATCAACTTTGATAAGTCATAATATTGATAGTTTGTACCCTTGATATGAATGATAAGAATGGCACCTTGCCTCTGTAGTTTTCCTTTCCCAAACCCAAGTCTAACCATGAGACAAACATTAGACGAATCTCAATTGAGGGAAATTCTACAAAATGCCTAACCAGTAGTCCTCAAAATTGTTAAGGTCATCAAAAGCAAGTAAAGTCTTAGAAACTGTCACAGCCAAGAGGAACCCAAAGACACATGATAATTAAGTGTAACATGGTATCCTGGATGGGATCCTTGGACAGAAAAAAGACATTAGGAAAAACAGGAAATATGAATAATGCATCAACTTAAGTTAATAATAATGCATTAATATTGATTCATTAATTGTGACAAATGTACCATAATTATGTATTAACAATACGGGATACTGAGTATGAGGTATGTGGCAATTCCCTGAAGTAAATCTTAACTTTTCTGTAAATCTAAAAAGATAACTACTCTAAAGTAAAAGGATTATTCAAAAACTTTGTAAGGTTATCAGCAGTCCTGCTTTCGGACACTTTCCAATAAAATGTAATTCAAATGAAAAAGATGTATGCTGTTCCTACTTTGAGAAAAATTTTCCAGGTGTTCTGGGGCCATGAACACACCTGTGCTTTGTTGTCAGCACTCAGCAGAAAGGCAACAGGATGAGAAGGAGAAATCAGATTCCAGCAGAGGAGCAGCGGCACCCAAGAAACAACAGTGCCTCAGTGGGAGACAGTAGTTCCAGATGAATGTGTGGTTAATGTCCAACAAAGCAGCAACAGCACATGGCAAGCAAACATGTTCATGATCACATAGGGGATACCCACTAGAGACTGCCAAGAGTTTGAGAGACACAACAGGGTACTGGGATCCTACGAGAAGCAGATGGAGTGAGAGCCAATGATATTGGATTATATACTATTATTTTAAGACTGTTGAGAGCTAAGGAATCTTACAGGTTACGCATGCAATCTCTAGCCTGTAATAGGTCCTTCATAAGTTTGGTTGCTTGCCAGTGTGCTGGGAGTTGATATATCCTAGCTCACAAGAGCCAGTTGTTATATCTTCAAAAATTCTGTAAGCTGGTTTTTAAACACAGCCATTATTAAAAATTCAGTTGTGTCTACCTACAATGAAATTATATTAAAACCAAAAGTAGTAGTCAAAACACATCACCTTCTAATTCTTGAATTACATTTTGTCTATTTATGCCCGTGAGGTTATTTATAGCTATAGTATCCTTATGGTGGAAATACCCTATAATGGTATGCTTCTGTGCATCTCTTCCCACTATTTACCCAGTGACATCGCAATTGTAGCTTGACATCAGCCATGGTAGGGATTATTTACAGTATGAAAATTGTGAAATGCTTAAGATCAAGGCTTAATTTATTGTTTTGTTGATAGTCCAAACTTTAAAAAGTGATGGAGAAAGCATTAATAATGCAGATTAAACTTAAAACTGTTATATCTATAGGCATTACATTTTGACTAACTAAGAAAAGAAGAATATGTTCTTCCAATCTTCAAAACCTATTATTTGATTCAACAAAGGAGTTGCCCACATCACTGATGAATAAGTGAAGTTCTGACATGCATCTTTGTTGTTTCACTTTCATTACTCATTAACATAAATGAGAATATCAGCCACATTTATGTAGGGACTACATTCATTCATCAATCACAACCATAGATTGACTATGGATAAGAGAACTTGCAAAAATTAACAAAAGCATTCTGTAAGAATAAACTGGTTTGTGGAATTTAAAATGAGTAACGTATACTATTTTTTAATTGTGTACTACTCATCCTTTATATCAATACAATGTAAAAATGTGCATGCACACACATTTTTTTTCTGGAAAGTTGTTTTTTTTTGTTGTTGTTGTTCTGGAAAGTTAGTTGTTCACGTTTTACCAGCACACCGCAGGTTCCTTGTCCCTTTGTTCTGAGGGAGACTACATAGTATGTATAAATATATATCAGCAGTCACTAGACTCCTAGTTTATTGCTTAGATTTTTTCCAAGTTTCTCCAGGTGAGATTTTTTGGGATCTAGCCTGAGAAACAAAGACAAGAAAGGAGGGACTGTGTGAGGAAGCTGGACAGAGGCTGAGGAATGAGCATGTAATACCTAGGAAAACTGAAGGAATTAAGACCAAATCTCACACATGTTAAGCAGGTTGGGCCAAACTTAGCTCTAGCTGTCTCTCTGTTTCCCACTCCTGGACTATTTGCAAGAAAGCATAACTCTTTTCGCTCATCCATGTCTTCCAAGCTAGAGTAAACACATTCAATTTTCAGAAGCTTCCAATGGCAGCAGAAATTGATGTATTAAATTAGGAAGAAGCATTGTTTAGCATATGTGAGAACATGAAAAAAAGCTGAAATACAAAAGTAAATAATGAGCTGGGCATGGTGGCTCGTGCCTGTAATTCCAGACGTTGGGAGGCCTAGGAGGGAGGATAGCTTGAGGCCAGGAGTTTGAAACCAGCCTGGGCAACCTAGAGAGACTCTGTCTCTACAGGATCACCTAAGGTCAGGAGTTCTAGAGCAGCCTGGCCAACATGGTGAAACCTTGTCTCTACTAAAAAAAAAATACAAAATTTAGCCAGGCGTGGTGGCACACACCTATAATCCCAGCTGCTCGGGAGGCTGAGTCAGGAGAATTCCTTGAGCCTTGGAGGCAGAGGTGCAGTGAGCCGGAATCACGTCATTGCACTCCAGCCTGGGCAACAAGAGCAAAACTTCATCTCAAATATATATGTATATTTATATAATATATCCAATGTATTATATATGTATAATATATCCAATGTATTATATATTATATGTATAATATATCCAATGTATTATATATTATATGTATAATATATCAATGTATTATATATTACATGTATAATATATACAATATATTACATGTATAATATATACAATATATTATATATTATATATACAATGTATCACATGATATATTACATACATATATATTATATATACAATATATCACATTATATATTACATATACAATATATTACATATTATGTATACTATATATGATATATACAATATATTATATATTATATATGCACTATATTATATGTAAAATATGCAACAGATTACATATTCAACATATTATATGTGATATGTACAATATATTATATATTACATATGCAATATATTATATATGATATATACAATATAGCACATATAATATTGTATATATCATATATAATATATTGCATATATATATATATATATACACACACACAAAAATTAGCTGGGCATGGTGGCATGCACCTGTAGTCCTAGCTACTCAGAAGACTGAGACAGGAGGGTCACTTGAGCCCAGGAGGTCGAGGCTGCAGTGGGACTATGATTGCACCACTGCACTACAACCTAGGCAACAGACGGACTCCATTTTTTGAAAAGTAAATAAATAAATAAAATGAGTATAATGGAGTACTTGTTTACATTTTGATACTACTGCTCCCTGTTGGCTTCGCCATAGCTGATGGAGAGAAGACTGTCTGTTATAAAAGGTGTCTCAGGGGACCTACTATCGTCAGAACTGAAGCTTAACTTTCAGAGAGGCTCTTGTCAATTCAGAGAGTATTACAGAACAACAAAACATAGTCTTTCTTGCTGTTCCTCCCCAATCACTACATTGTCTTCATTTAACATCCTTGATGAGAAAAAAAATGTTTTTTTATATGTCATTTAACTTAAAGTTGCAATTTCCAAGAACCTGTCAATGACATTGAGGACTTACTGTACTAAAAATTAGCAGCTAGCACACAGCTTTGACACAACCTTGATTTCATAGTATATATGTTAAGTGTGCAAGAAACACTTTAACCTTTTTTGCCATGTTTGGTTACTAAGAAGAAGCTTTGCAGTTTAATTTGGGTATTTTAGCTATTATTGTATTTGTGTTATAATGGGAAATGGAAAGAAAAAGGATCAAGAACAAAAGTAAAAAAAAAAAAAAAAGTCAGAGCTCAAGGCAATAGGATGCTGGCTAGCACAAACTGACAAATTGGTTTACAAGAGCCAATCGTGCACATCTCTTCTGAACACAGAATTCAGTGCCCTCAAGCTGGTAGCTTGAAATTGGCCTTGGTGAGAGTATTTACATCACAGAAATAATATCCAAAATATATAAAGAACCCTTACAATTCAATAGCAAAAGAAACCAAATAACCCAACTTAAGAATGGGCAAAGGGGCCAGGCATGGTGGCTCACGCCTGTAATCCCAACACTCTGGGAGGCCAAGGCAGAATCATTTGAGGTCAGGAGTTCGAGACCAGCCTGGCCAACATGGAGAAACCCCCTCTCTACTAAAAATACAAAAATTAGCCAGGTGTGGTGGCAGGTGCCCGTAATCCCAGCTACTCAGGAGGCTGAGGTGGGAGAATTGCTTGAACCTGGGAGGCAGAGGTTGCAATGAGCTGAGATTGTGCCACTGCACTCCAGCCTGGGTGACAGAGCAAGACTCTGTCAAAAAAAAAAAAAAAAAAAAAAAGAATGGGCAAAGGAATTGAAGAGATTTCTACAAAGAAGACATTAAAATGACCAACAGGTATATGAAAAGATGCTGAACATCACCAATCATCAAGGAGACACAAATCAAAACCACAATAAGGCTACATCACAACTGTTAGAATGGCTATTATCAGAAAGACAAAAAGTCAGTGTCAGCAATGATGAAGAGAAATTGGAACCCTTGTACACTGTTGGTGGGAATGTAAATTGATGTAACCACTGCAGAGAACAGTATGGCAGTATCTCAAAAAACTAAAAATTGGACTACCACATGATCCAGCAGTTCCACTTCTGGGTATACATTCAAAGGAACTAAAATCAGGATCTCAAAGAAATAGCCTGCACTCCCATGTTCATTGAAGCACTATTCACAATAGGCAAGATCTGGAAACAATATAAGTGTCCATGTATGGCTACACGGATAAGTAAAATGTAGTATATAAACAAAATGGAATATTATTCAGCCTTAAAAAACAAGGAAATCCTGCCATTTGAGACAACACAGATGAACCTGAAGGACATTACACTAAGTGAGATAAGCCAGTCACAGAAGGACAAATACTGCATGATTCCACTTACATGAGGTATCCAAAACAGTCAAACTCATGGAAAAGCAGAATAAAATGGTGGTTGCCGGTGGCTGGGGGAAGGGGGAAATGGGAGGTTGATGTTCAATTGGTATAAAGTTTCAGTTACATAAGATGAATAAGTTCTAAAGCCATGCTGTACAATATTGTATTACTTAACTAATTACTGTAATTGCACAATATTGCTATACTTAACAATACTGTATTGTGAACCTAAAATTTGTTAAGAGGGTAGATCTCAAGTAAAATATTTTACCACAATTAAAAGGAGACTTTTAATAGAGAAGCCACTGATGGGACTCATGGCTGCCAACTTTATGTTTCAATCCAAGGATCTAATTTCAAAGCCTCCATCAATCTCCTGACCCAACTTTTCACTGAAAAACAGCTTCTCAACAGTCTGTTCCTGCAATCATGGTTGTCACTTAAACTTTCATAAACCCTGGAAAATAAGGCATCTGTATTAAAGAGTAATGCTAAGATGCTAATGGAAACTCACTAATTGAAGTGCTGGTCAAATCCATATTGGGAAGAGTCCCCTGGATTCCACAGAGACTGGTGGCCAACTGGGCAGCTCCCAGAAGCACTAAAGTTATCAAGACCCAGGAGGCCTGCTAATTACTTAAATACCTTCCTATTTTACCCCTTCATTTAACATTTAAGACCTTGAAAGAATCAGATGAACCAAGCAGAAGTTGAATTTTAAGTGGCGTATAGATACTACCAGGTAGTTTTGCATCTACCATAACATAATACTTTTCAAAATATGACACTGATTCTGGGCTCCTTAGTTTTTATATATACAAACATTTTGGTCTCTGTTATGTTCAAGTGCTCTTGTATCCTCATTACCATGAATGGTCATTTATTGAAAACACAGAGAATCTTTTTTCTCTTATGTACTTTGCATATTTTCCTCAGCTTCTACAACACATTTTATTTCACCATCAAATCATTTATTTTAGGGCAATGAGATGATAGAAACAAATTACATAGGTGAATTCTTCTTCAGCATCAAGTCATGGATAATGCCAAACTGCGCTGAATCCTGGACAGACAGCAACTCATCTTATGCAACTATTATACAAAGTATGGTAAAGCCATGTCAGCCGACAAAACTTGAAAGGCAGAAAATAGGGCATACTCCTTTATGCCTTAAAGAAAGGGAAATAGACTATCAGTAGCTGGACTCATCTGTTCTTTGTTGCTATTGTCAGAATAAGCCAAGAGATGCATTAGCTCAGAAAAGAATTGTGCTGCTTAACAAGATGGGAGAAGGGGGAGAAGATGAAACGAAAATGTGAAGTACAATGTAAGCCCCGTATCATTGAAATACAGATCTTTCTTCCATCAAAAAAATGAAAAAAAAAGAAACCTGAAAACCTACTTTATATTTTTTTAAAAAAAGACATAAAAAATTCTTTGCAAATAAAATATCTGATAAAGGACTATTACCCAAAATGTACAAAAACTCTTAAAATTCAACAGTAAAGAAACAACCCAATTAAAATATGGTCCAAATACCTTAATAGACATGTCACCAAAGAAGATATACAGATAGCAAATAGGCATATGAAAAAAATGTTCCATGTCATATGTCACCAGGGAAATGCAAATTAAAACAAAAATGAGATACCACTACACATCTATTAGAATGTCCAAAATCCAAAACACAACACCAAATGCTGGCAAGGATGTGGAGCAATAGGAACTCTCATTCATTGCTGATGGAAAAGCGAAATGGTACAGTCACTTTGGAAGACAGTGTGGCAGTTTCCTATAAAACTAAGCATACTCTTACCATAAGATACAGCAATTGCACCCCTTGGTATTTACCCAATGAAGTTGAAAACTTATATCCACACAAACACCTGAGCCTGAATATTTATAGCAGCTTTATTTATAATTGCCAAAACTTGGAAGCAATCAAGATGTCCTTCAGTAGGTGAATGGATAAATAAACTGTGGTACATCTAAACAACTGAATATTATTCAGTGCTAAAAAGAAATGAGCTATCAAGTAATTAAAAGATATGGGGTAAACTTAAATGCACATTACTAAGTGAAAGAAGCCAATCTGAAAAGGCCACATATTATATGATTCCAGTTATGTAACATTCTAGAAAAGGCAAAACTATGAAGAGAGTAAAAATATCAGTGGTTGCCAGGGAGTGGGGGAAGGGATGAATAGGTGGGGCACAGAGGATTTTTAAGGGAAATAAAACTACTCTCTATGATACTATAGTAGTGGATACACATCATTAAGCATCTATCGAAACCCATAAAATATACAATACCAAGAATGAACCCTAATGTAAACTATGAGTTTTTGGTGATAATGATGTGTCCATGTAGGTTCATCAATTGAACAAATGTACCACTCTGATGGAAGATGTTGATAATGGGGAGGCTCAACACATGTGGGGGCAGAGCGTATATGGAATATCTCTGTACCTTTCTCTCACTTTTGTTGTGAACCTAAAACTACTGTAAAAAATAAAGTCTATTAAAGTCAGGTAGTGTGATACCTCCAGATTTTTGGTCAGGATTGCTTTGGCTATTCAGGACCTTTTGTGATTCCATATACATTTTTAAATTGCTTTTTCTATTTCTGTGAAGAATGTCATTGGTATTTGATAGGGATGGCATTGAATCTATAGATCACTTTGGGTAGCATTGTCATTTTCATAATATTAATTCTTCCAATCCATGAGCACGGAATATCTTTCCATTTTTTGCATCCTCTTCAATTTCTTTCTGCAGTGTTTTATAGTTTACCTTGTAGGGATCTTTCACTTCTTTTGTTAAATTTTCCTAGGTACTTTATATTTTTTGTAGCTATTGTAAATAGTATTGATTTCTTGATTTCTTTTTCAAATTGTTCACTGTTGGCATATATCAATGCTACTGATTTCTGTATGTTGATTTTGTATTCTGCAACTTTACTGAATTCATTTGTCAATTTTAACAGTGTTTTTGATGGAATCTTTAGGGTTTTCTAAATATAATACCATGTCATCTGTGAACAAAGTTGATTTGAATTCTTCCTTTCCAATTTGAATGCCCTTTATTTCTTTCTCTTGCCTGATTTATCTGGCTAGGATGTCCAAGAAAATGACAAAAACATCCTACTTATGTTGTGGATGTCATGAGTGTGGTTTAAAGCAATGATTGGATAAAAAACTGCTACCAGTAAATCATTTCAATTAGCTATACAGATCAAGAAAAAATTTTTTAAAAATAACGTGGTATATACTTTTGCCACACACAGCTGAGAAATTCAAGTTATGTGTACTAAGATGAAAACAAGAAAAACTAGGCAGAATGAACTGGAGGGGTGGGACTAATTATGCCTGGAATGCAGGAAAAAGAGAAAAGGGTGGCGAGAAATGGAGGGAGGGAGGGGGGAAAAGAGGGAGGAAGGGAATCAGGAAACACTACAAAGCTACAAATCAGGGCTTTTTTTCCCCTAGAGAGCCAATTTACCAGCACACCACAGGCTCGAGGATCTTAGTGATCATCAAATGTAACCCCTTGGAGAATACTAAAGAGGGCAAGTGGGGTTGGGACACTGGGAAATGAGCGAAAAGCCAAAAGGTGTGAATTTGTGCAGGATGTGCAGGAAAGGGATGTTGAGAAAACCTTGCCCTCTTACCTTCACCTAGGTTTTGAGACTTGTTCTGTATTCTGGGCCATGCAGTGTGTGTGTGTGTGTGTGTGTGTGTGTTTGTGTGTGTGCGCATAGCAGGAGAGCAATTGTCATAAATACTTTCACAAGTGGAGAGCCACTCACAGAGCTAAGCCCACCTGAGTGAACATATGGATTTTTATGCCTTTAGTTCCAGTCCCCAGAGCAACTAAAAGACAAAGCGGTCACAGGTCCCCACCTGGTAGCCAGGAGAGCAAAACCTCAGTACAGCTCAGCACCACAATGATCTCTGCTTACAGATTAGCTACAAATAATTCACCCACTGCTCCAAATTGCTAGGCTAGGCTGGAGTGGCAATTCTTGAGGAATAGAGGAATTAAATGA
Source organism: Pongo abelii (assembly GCF_028885655.2). Classification (NCBI taxonomy): domain Eukaryota; kingdom Metazoa; phylum Chordata; class Mammalia; order Primates; family Hominidae; genus Pongo; species Pongo abelii. The sequence continues at coordinate 135,076,051 of NC_072008.2, forward strand.
CCAGGTTGGTCCATGCCCACTTCCTTGGCCCTTCTCATTTTCCCTGGGTCATTCAAATACCCACTCAGCAGGGGCAGACAACACAAAAAAGCTCCTGCATTGCCCTGCTCCTCTTGTTTAGTTGTTAGATTCTAAAACCACTCACGACCAGATGCAGTGGCTCAAGCCTGAAATCCCAGCACTTTGGGAGGCCGAGGTGGGCAGATCACCTAAGGTCAAGAGTTTGAGACCAGCCTGGCTAACATGGCAAAACCCTGTCTCTAATAAAAAATAAATAAAACCAGCCAGACGTGGTGGTGCACGCTTGTAGTCCCAGCTACTCGCGAGGCTGAGGCAGGAGAATTGCTTGAACCCGGGAGGTGGAGGTTGCAATGAGCAGAAATCATGCCACTGCACTCCATCCTGGGCGACAGAGCAAGACTCCATCTCAAAAATAATAATAAATACATAAAAATAAAAAAATAAAACCACTCAGAAAAGAAGCTATTAATGCTCTATCATAATCAGCTAACAGTCACTGCAGTCACTGCATTTACCAATCAGGCTCAGCTCTGCACTCTTACTGTCATCTTCTTTTCCAGGCAGACTTTTCAACTACAGATTATTAGAGGGCGTACTATGTGTCAGTGATATATAAATGTATTTATCTACAGTGATACACGGGTAAGTAAGACATGGACCTTGCCCTCAAAGAGTTTACGACTAAACAAAGAAGACATATGTACCTTACCATATCATAAGGCAAAATAGAAGCAGGGACACAGTGATGTACAAGTGACTGGAATCTGGAAAAATGAGTTATAATGAAAAATACTAGCTGATGTTTACTGAACATTTACCATGTGTCACACTCCACAATAAACCTTTCATATAAATCACTTCACTTAATCTTCCCAACCAAATATAATACGTAGCATCTTCCCCACTTCACAGCTAAAATGATGGAGGTATAAAGAGATTAAATAATTTATCCCAAATTATACAGCTAAATGTTGGAATGGGGGTCTGCTATCATGTGAATATTTATGTTCCCCCAAAATTCATATGTTGAAATCTAATCCCTAAGGTGTTGATATTAAGAGATGGGGCCTTTGGGAGGTGATAAAGTTGTATGGATGGAGTTCTCATGATTGGGATTAGCGCCTTTATAATAGAGGCCCATGGGAGCTTGTGTGCCCTTTTCCTACCATGTGATGACACAGAAAAAGGCACCATCTAAAAACCAGAAAACAGACATCGAACCTGTCAGCATCTTGGCCTTGGACTTTTCAATCTCCAGAACCGTGAGAAATAAATGCCTGTTCTTCATAAGTTACCCAGTGTGTGGTATTTTGTTATATTAAGCTGAATGGACTAAGACAGGGTCTATCCCAGTCTTTCTTATTTCAGAACCAAAGGCAGAGTTCAGGGGAAGCTGAAATGAGGTACCATACTCTTATAAGGATGTGGAGATAATTGTATTAATTTAAGGGCTACTAACAGAATTTATTCATTCATTCTTTCAACATGACCCAAGCATTGTTTTAGAATAGTGAAGAAAACAGATGAAATTCCCTGTCTTCACGAAGTTATATTGTAATGAAAGGTAAGTCCTTTTAGGGAGAAAACTGCATATATTGGGACAAATACTTTAATTAATGCTTGCAGCAGAAGGTAGTAAATCCCCTCCGATGATGACCAGCAGGGACACCCCTGTAGTCTGACAAAGTTAAGCTTATTAACTTCCTAAAGCAAGGGAGACTGCACATCAGAGGAAGCATGGGGCAACTCATGAAACAAATGAAGTGATAGGGATATTTGAGATTGGGAAGAAGAGAAGAGGGGAGGTAAAATTTAAATGAAGCAGCATTTTGATAGTCTCAAGGTAGAACAGGGATATGCATAAAGGCATCAGCATCAGGCCTTGGCTCAGAAGTAGACCCAGCCTAAGATATAGAGAGCAAGGCTTTTTGGCTCTATGTTCATTTGTTAATTAACAAAAAGAATCTGAGTTTATTTTTACAGGTTCAAAAAGGTCATCCCCCAACTCTAATGACCTTAGTGTTAAGTGGCAACAAGGCCACATAAAAGTAAGGAGGCTGCTCTATCACTGTAGAAGGAAAAGAATTTAGCATTCTCAGGGCAAGCTGAGAGGCAGGGGTGAGGAGCTGTGATGGGAAGGGCACAGTCAGAGTGAGATGCATGAAGCCTGGTGGCAAGGGGAGGGGTAATGTGACTGGAGAAAGTCTACTGAGCTCATGGATGGATTGTGAGTGAGAGCAGTAGTAGGTGTGAGAGAGAAAAAAAGAGAGAATGAAAGAGAGAGAGAACCAGACAGAGAGACAAAGGCTATGTTTCACACAAATATAGTGTGGGACAGGGACAGCATGAGTGCCCGGGAAGTATGAGGCTCCTCTGGAAGTTAACAGAAGTTTTTGGAATGTGTTTGAACTTCCACAGACCATGAAGTAATTTCACATCATAGATCACAAGAGCAGGAAAACTTCAAGCTAATTTAAAATATATATGACACAGGGCAAATCAAAGAAGTCTCACTTCAACCCACAAATAATAAATTTGCAGAACAAATTCCCTCAAGAAATAGACACCTGGATTCAAGTTCTACCTCTATTAGTCAACAACTGACAGATTCAGAAACAGGCAAACAGAAGTCACAATGACCATGGAATAAGCAGTTGAGACAAGCAAGATATTAAAAATGTAAGAAAGCCAAGCTGGTTAAGACAGCACTATTTCCATGTACGTACTTCTTCCTCAAGAAGCAGGTGGTTCCATGGGGCCCCTGTGGCCTCACTCTAAAGGTGAAGGTAGGAGAATCAGTTACATCTGGCTAATGGAAATCAAGTGTCCACTGTTGTGTTATGCCGATAATGTAGAGAGTGAGCTAAGACTACAGGCAGGCGGGGCCACCCATGTGCAGTGAGACAAAGATAATTGTAAACTTAACTGTCTAAAATACAATTTAATATCTTGGCATCTTAAGAATATACAACTTTAGCATTATTGGCTGAGCCATTAAAAGTCACCATGTGAGTCCAGAGTTACGGTCCTGAGCAAGGAATCACAACTGGAAAGGAGTCAGACTTCAAGACTTAGTGAGGCAAATCTGTCCTTTAGGGATATTTTATTTATCCCACACAGTGACTGTAAAATGTTCTTAAGCTAACTTTCCACAAGTTAAAAAATGGGAGCCATCATGTTATTTAAAAAATCAAGTTACCTGCTTCTCTTGAAGAATCAAAAGATCTAACAAGATTTGGCCCATATTCCCATGTCACAAAAAGCAGCTGCAGTGGATGATAAGTGCATTCTCTGTTTCCCTGGAGTCCCTACCACTCCTGATTGTCTCATACCCAGCCAGTTTCACTGATTTCTATTACTTGGCAGACTCCTGGAGGGGTTTGTAATTCCTGACTAAGGTACCAACGTTCATGGCGCTTTGCTGAAAAAAAGATGAATATATCCTATTTGTTCACTCATATTCTTAAAAAGTGGTTTGGGGGCTTTTGTCCAGAATATAATATTACACTTTAGTAAGGTTCTTTTTTTCTAGGCTGTGCGAAGGGTCATGCTTCCCCTCACTCCAGATTTCCTTCTTCATTCACTGTATGGTCAGTGTGGTGTCTTCTGTTTGGTTATCAATGTTTGTTTGTGAAGAAGGACAGTGTGACCTCTCGGGCAGGAGGACCCTTAGAGTGAAGAAAGCCGTTAGCAAATCAATCCTAAAGTGATTTATTTCCAAGCAGTAGATAGCAAGAAGGCAGTGTATATATATTATTTGGACAAGGCCTTAATAAAGATAAATTCGGAGTTTGAGTTCCTCTAAGGAAGTGGCTTTAACTTCCGACATATGCCAAAATGCACTTCACAACTAATTAGGTGGTATTCACATATGCCTTGCAAATGAGTATAGTTAGGCACTTGGATAAGAGTGATGCATTTGTCTACATTTAGATGTGCCATTGATGGTCTGAAAAATCAGGGGACTTTGAGACCATGGAGCAACAGCAAGAGTTAAATTCAAGGAGATTCTCAAAGCCAATAATTAATGCATGCTCATTAAAAAATCTATGTCAAGACTGTTTTGCTGCAGCACAGAGGGCAAATAAACATTGAATGTCAGTCTTACCTTCATGTGATTAATAAAATCATGATTGCAGAATTCCATGTTTATTGTCTCATATATACGTTTCTAGGATCTCTGCAGTCACGCATACACACGCATACAAGTTGGGGTAAAGGACTAGGGCTGACTCAATCGTCCAAATGATCTCAGCAACTAGTACTTTGAGCTCTCTGATTTGGAACTCAGGACCCAGACTAAAATAAGGCAAGCTAGGTGCCTAGGGCACAAAATTTAAGGAGGTGCTCACTTCCAGGGCATGCACATGCAAGTTAGTGCCTCCTTAAATTTTGCTCCCTTGGGGCCTGCTTTGCCTCACCCTAGCCGTAGCTCTGTTGAGAATATTTTCATTCTTGAATTGTGATGCTAAAGGACTCATTGAGGGAATAGGAAGGCCAAAAAATGTGGAATACCTACAAAATCAAGTGCAGACATGAGCAATAACAACTTACCGGACACACTGTGCAGACAATACCATAAACCCTTATATCTAGTTGACAGTAAGGAAAGAGAGGGGTCAGTATAAATTAATGGCATGTCTGAATATCCATTTCTCAATTCCAAAGCCTAGTAATGGAACTAAGGGCGAAAAAGAAACTGCCAAGTAAACAGCCTACAGGTAAAAAGTGAAGGATCCCACTGTGAAGTTCTGTGGTTTGTGATTGGTGCATTAGTTGACTGTACCAGTGGGGCTAATAGAAACTAAAACTCATTTTTTCAACTAGGCTAAGAATCTGTAAAATCTTAATAACGTAATTAATTTGCTTGTGAAACCTTTTACATACAGAGTCCAAAAGGGAAACCTCAGCTCTGTCTCATTTATGACAAAGTCCAAGTACAAAATAGTTCTAGTTAGGAGTTCCATCACGCAGGCAGGTGTGAGGCAGGAGATCTCAGGTCTTCTTACTTTGCTTCATAAGACTTAGGATAGATTACAAAGTAGCCTCTGTTTTAAACCCTAACCCACTTTATCTTCTCTTCCTTCTTCCACCCTAATCTCCAAGGCCAACACATGACTACGTATGTTAGGACTGAGAAAACAACAGGCTAAAATGGTGCCAACTTGAGTCATTATTATCCAGCTTTAATTGGTACCCAACTTGAGACTTTCCAGATAGAAGATCATTGAGTGTTTCCAGGTGGGGAAAAAAAAGCCACCTCTTCAACAAAATTGATAAAATTGGCTTATGAAGCTCTGTGGGCACAAAGTCACGCTTGTTAAGCAGAGAAGCTCTCTGGAAATGAATTCCAAACATAGGGATTAGCATTTCCTTTGAAATAGTTACAGCACATGGAAAAAAAAGTCATCAATAAAATGTGGTTTCCATTTCCTGAATTCCACTTAGCTCAGCTCTCTGGCCAGTGTTCCCTTAGTTTGGCTGGGCTATGTAGGAGTGGAGTTTTCAACACACAATTTTCAAATAAGTAATTGCACTAAACATAGTCCAGAAACTAACATAAGTAGTGTTGCCCTTCAAAAGCTTGTGTTCAACATTCTAAATTAGTTGAAGCCACTCATCAATTATTCAAATATTTATTAACTACATCTAAGTGTGCATGCTCTATTCTTAGTGCTCTAGGGAGGCAGGGTGAGAGTGACAGACGCCAACAAGATCCAGGTTCTGCTATGGGAGTTAACTGTCTAGTAAGAAGGTTAAGTTATGCACATGAATAGCTAATATGAAGTAGAAAAAATTACATTCCACAAGAGAGAAACAGACAATGGGCTGGAACACTCAAAGTGCATTCTTCAGACCAGTGCATAAGTATCACTTCAGAGCTCATTAGAAATGGAGAATCTCAATTTCCAACCCTGACTGACTGATTCAGCCTCTGTAGTTTAACAAGATCCACGGGTGATTCTTGTACACATTAGTTTCAGAAGCCCTCAACTAGAATAGATCAGAGGAAGGAGAAATTGCTTCCAGCTGAGGGGCTCAGAAAAGCCTAAAGAAGGAAGATGGCATGTGAGCCAGATTTCAAAGTGTCATTAAGTTGGTTGACCACCAAAATTTTTTCTCTGCTTCTTCCATACATATAGCTAGACTACATTTCCTAGCTCCCCACCTCACAGTTATGTATGAATGTGCCTACTTCCAGAACCAGACTCTAAGAGAGTGTACATGTCTTATTCACCCTTTCCTTTTCCTCTAGCTGGAACGTGAATGAGGTGGGCCACTCTTCATCATTCAGATTAGGATGACACTCTAGGGGATGGTAGAGCAATAACTTTTTGACCTGACAACTTATAAGGAGCCTACGATCCTGAATGACCACACGAAGCAGAGTCAATGCATTCTGAAACACAACAGAGCTGTTATATGAGAGGAAAAAAATGAAGTTCTGAATTTTTAAGCCACTCTACTCTACGGTCTCTTTTTTATAAGGGCCTATGGTTACTGTAACAAATGCAGACATATAAAATGTCCATACAAAGAGATGGTGAGAAATGTGTTGCTCATTAAGGGAGCAGCATATGTAGACACAGGTATGTGCCAATGCTTATGGAGCATTTGAGGAATCACAATCATTTGACTGAAACATATGGTATATGAAGTTGTAAAAGCAAATAGAATTAGAAAGTTAAGTTGAAAAATTAGATTATGGGTGATGTGGCACTCCAGGCCACTGGTGATAGGGAGCTACTGAAGATCTAACATGGGAATGACACAATGTTTGGGGGAAAACATTCTGGCAATAGTGTGTGTAATGTGTTGAAGTGGGGAGAGAAGAGGTGTAGAAAGTCCAGTTAAGCTTTTGCAATAGTCCAGCTGGAGAATGGCAAGAAGAACCCCAATGAGGTGATTCTGGTAGAAATATAGGGATAAAAGTGTTCATATTTTCAATTTTGGTACTTCTCCAATAACATCTAATAAGGAGCTTTGAGCTTTCAGAGGCAGAACCAACAACCGGGTATCTATTGTAGACTATAATTAGTTACCCCAGTTCCACAGAAATACAGCAAACCACCACAGATCTTTGAACATAGACGTAGGCAACAAAAGAAAAAATATAAATGAGTATGAGAAAAGTTTCATAACCAGAAAAAGCTTATTATTATGTGGCAATGTATCAAATATATTTCTCTTCATTTATATTTCTAGAAGTTAAACTAAAAGTGACTTTTTTGTGAAATATTATCTTCCAGAGCTCCTCTCCCTTCTAAGCTAGTTTTCTCTTTGACTAATTGTCTACAGTAAACACCTAACATCTGACCTTAGTTTCTTTACCTCAGACTCTATTATACCCCTAGAGGCATTGGAATCATTTCAATACACTCTTCATTAGAGCCAGAGTTAGAGTTGTTAACATTTTAAATTTAAAAATACTTGTGTAATTTTGCTTTTACGAAAATGTATATATTTATGTATGGGGTATGCCCTAAAGCATGGCTCAGCCATACTAGAAAATAAGTAAGCTTCATGATAAAGCTGGTGACTGGTTACAATTCCAGGATTATAATGGGATCCAAATGAAGCACTCCTGAGGGTGTGAGCACACAAATATTGAACTTGAAAATTACAGGCTTTCAAGAGTGTAGAGAGTGTACTAATGAAGTTGATTGAAATCAATTACCCTTCTGAAAATTGGGAGGTGTTCAGAGAACAATTAGGAAGACTCCAATCCATATTCATTAATATAGAGTGGGTCCCCAAATGACAGAGATAGCTGCTGTGATTAACAAAGAGGTTTTAAAAAAAGACAGCCTCATAAAAGAAATAGACGTGGGAAAGGCTTCCAGTGCACAATGGACAGTAACATACTTATATTAGAAAGAAGTTGCAATCTAATTCACGATTAAATGTATTTCTTAGTAATAGAAGTAGAATGAGGGAATTCAAGTGTGCATCCAACACAGAGAGAAAATGAAGACTTTTTTTGCTCCTGCCCATGGCCTATTTGATAACTTGATAATTGTCTTGGTCCATTCAAGCTGCTATAACAAAATACCATAGACTCAGTGGCTTATAAATAACAGAATTTATTTCTCACAATTATGGAGGCTGAGGAGTACAAGATCAAGGCAGACTTTGCATCTGGTGAGGGCCCACTTTCTGGCTCATAGATGGTGCCTCTTATTATACCCTCACATAGTAGAAGACACAAGGCAGCTAGCTCTCTGGGGTCTCTTTTGTTTAGGCATGAAACTTACTCATGAGGGCTCTGCCTTCATGACTTAAACATCTCCCAAAGCCCTCACTTTCTAATACCACTACATTGGAAGTTAGTGTTTCAACTTATGAATTCTAAGGGGGAACACAAACATTCAGACCATAGTAATAATATAACATGTAATAAGTCAGGGCCTAAACATAGGAGAGGAAGAAGGCAGCTGCCTGTCAGGAGATCCCTAGCCAGAAAGCTCTCCCCTGCTGGGCTGCTGTTGTACAGTCTCAGAATTCATCTTAGCCCTTAAGAAATGAATTCAGGTTCTAATCAAAGGCCTACCAACTATTTGCTGAGGTTTCTTGAGGGAATCATCAACCTTTCTGTAAAACGTTGATGACAATACTTTATTCTGTAAAATGTTGATGATAATACTTTGTTCTGCCAACCTCACAAAGTTGTTTATAATCAAATATGACTGCATATGTGAAAGGTGATCATTCCTGCAGAATATAATGAATTTTTACTGTTTTACTTCCTTGTTCATAGTGACAGCTTACTATGTTCTAGGCACAGTGCTAAGCATTTTATCTTCATTAATGATTTACTCTTCACAACTACTCTATGGAAATGGGTTCTATTATTATCCCATTGTACAGGTAAGTAAACTGAGTCTCACAGAGTTTAACATGCCCACGGTCACACAGCTAGTAAATGGCAAAGCCACAATATGAGGCCAAGCAGTTTGATTTCAGAGCCCATATTCTGTACCACTGCACTCTACTGACACCTAACATTAATATCTGACATGTTAATATCTGCAATTTACAGGTTACAGTGTACTTTCATATACCTACTCATTCAATCAGTACCCCAATCCTGTGAGGTAGGGAAATTATCTCCAGTTGCATGAAAAGGAAACCAGATTCAGAAGGAATTACTTAACGAAGGCTGAACAGCTAGTGTTAAGTGTTATTCCCAATATGCAAAAGCTGCTTTACCAATTTGTACTGTTTTCCTAAGTACATGGGGATCAGTAAATGTTCTCTTGGTTAGCTGGCATAAGAATTCTATTCTCTGGGGAAAAATATATGTTTATGTGTGTATATATACACATATATACACATACACATGTACAGATTTTTTTATTAATAGGAGACAATGTATACAAATTTATTTAATGTGTGTACACAAGAACTTTCAGAATTAAGACCCAACTTCCTAGTAAGGTACAGAAGCTTATATACTATAAATGTCCAATAGGTTCTTCCTGCCCACTGCAGAAACAAAACCAATTCACTGAGATTACGGCACTGAAGTAAAGAAAGAGTTAATTAATACGGGCTAGCCATGTGGAAGATGGAGTTATTACTCAAATCAGTCTCTTTGAAGACTCAGAGGTTAGGGTTCTTCAAGGATACTTTGGTAGACAGGGGACTAGGGAATGGGTACTGCTGACTGGTTGCAGATGCAATCATAGGGGTGTAGAAAATGGTCTTCACATTCTTTTACAGAAATGAATGCACTGAGTCAGCCTCTGAGTTGAGGACACTGAGCACAGGACAAGCTGAGTCATGAGTCACAACTCCCAGTGGAGTCAGTCAGTTACCAGAATGCAAATATTTGAAACACATCTCAAAAGACCAATCTTAGCTCTACAATAGTTATGTTATCTATAGGAGCAATTGGGGACATCATAAATCATGTGACATCTGGCAACATGACCCTTGAGCAGTAAGGCATTATAAAAACTATGCCTACATTTTAGCATAATTCCGGCCCCTCCCATAATCCTAATCTTGTGGCCTTTCATTAGTCAAGGGCAGTTTAAGCCCCTGAACAAGAAGGCAAACAGTTTTAAGAATAGACTGTTATCATCCTTGCTTGGAAGTTAACTATAAGCTCCTCCCATGGTTAGCATGGCCTACACCCAGGAATGAGTGAGCATAGCTGGCCTGTGAGGCTAGAAGCAAGATGGAGTCAGCCATGCTAGGTTTCCCTCACTGTCAATAATCTTTGCAAAGGTGGTTGCAATACCACTTCAAGGTTATAGAAAGAATGGAGGTTTGAATCCTGGTAAAACAGATTATGGGATGGGGGAGAAGAGGAATTCTGTCGAGGGGATTACCAAGGAGAATGAATGGATATGGGAACTTGTAAATACTTCTCTCTGGAATTTAAATGATCTTTGGAGATAGATATTATACTTGTAAAAGTGTCTGTTCAGGTGTAGCTACATGTTGGTCTTCTTTTCTGCAATAGATAAAGAGATAACAGGAAATGGAAGAAAAAAAAACAATTGTTCTCCTTGGTGGGTCTGGATCTTAGGCAGATAAAGGAATTTCAGCTTCTTTGGGACAGACAGTCGGGGAAGAGGGAAGGTCAGAGAGAGCTTCAACCTTCTTCATCTCAGAGTGTGAGATGTGAGATATATATGTGTGTGTGTGTTTATATATATGCTTATATATATGTTTCTATATATATATGTTTTATATATATGTTCTCTATATATATGTTTCTATATATATAAAATATATGTTTATATATATATACACACACACACATTAATCTGATAAAGATCCATGGAATTTAGAAATAGCATGGCTTCTGAGGTGTAAGAGCACAAGACAACCATAGCTGAAGATTAAAGCCTAGGTCAAGTTCTAGTGAGGTGCCAGGATGGGGGCTCTAAGCATCCAAATGCATTTGCTAACTGACAATCCTAGAAACAGGTTGAAGATCTAAGCCATTTTTGATAAGCTGTACCTCATAAGCCCTTCAAAGGTAAATCTATTAACAAGTATGATTCATTAGTATACTAAGCACAGCTTACAAAAGGACTCATCTGTGGAGCTTTTAACTGCAAAGAGTAATTTGTTTGAATGCAGAATTCAGTATCAGTCAATGAATGAAGGTCAGGATTAGGTGACTTCTCTTTAGCAGATTTCAAGTCAACCCTGAAACTCAGCCATCAGTGCATTTCCCATCACCACCCCGACTTTCTCTAAAAGGCAAATGAAGTACACATATAAGGCTGAGAAATAAGAGACTCTTGCTTGTGGTATGCTTTCATTCTCTTCCTGGCTCTCTGCTCTCTAGACACCCAGTGACCTCATGCTGCCTCCCATTGCTGTGTACCATCTGGTGATGCCCTCACTGCAGTATCTCATGTCTCTCACCTACACTTATCTATTCAAGTAACCTACGTGACCCCTTTCCTTCGGATATCATGTGGGATTGCAAGTGGCTCTGAGAAATTAATTAGTACTAATTTGTTAATGGCTGAAAATAAATTTTGTTGTTTAGACCCACACCTATCCCACTCTAGGTAATAGAAGGCAGCGGGTACAGCAAATTAAAGCTGGCCTAAAAATCCACCAGACTGAAAGACAGGACAACAGAATCCTAGTTCAACTTTTCTACAACTGGGCTGTGGGATTTATTCTCTTTGGGTGTCACTTTCTTAACCGTAATCAGAATTCGTTACCACAAATGGTAATACATTTGTGGATTACCAGTACTCACCTGCGTGCCTCCACAGTCTATCCCTGCCTACCCCAAAGTGAAGAGGACTTATGTTGGAATTCGGTAGGTTTTTCTACAAAACAGGACTGACTCTACTTGTGTTTATACACAGCTCATTGCTCTCCAGAAGAGGCCCTCTCCTTTCCTTAATTGAACCTGACTCTGTAGTTTGAAGAATGGATGAAAAGAGAATGTTAGAAGCATTCTTCTTAGAGTATTTTAACTTAAGGTTCAATCTTACAGAGTTGTAAATGCCAAGATAAGACTTTGGAACTTGATTCCCCAGGACAACAGGGAATCATGGAAGTTTTCTGAGCAAAGGAGTGACAAACAAAGTTGTGTTGTGTTTGTAATACTAAATAGTTAAATTATCACTCTGTGGAAAAAAATCAAAATATTTCTTTGCCATATTTTGACATGGTTGTTCAAAGGACCTGCAAACAGAAGTAGCCCTGCAAAGCTGTCTTTTGTGTGGAAGATTTGTACCTGTAGAGAATCTGCATTGATGAAGCCAGGTTTTCTCTGAGGCCTTCCCTTGTCCAGATCTAGGAATGATTAACTGAAAGTCTGACACCCTTAAAGGCCCGAGAGAAATATTTACCATCTATTCTTTCTGAGGGCTGCTACCTGTGAGGTTTCATCTGCATGAGAAGACCACCTTGCTAGCCAGGACTCCTCTTCTCCCACTCCCATAATCGATTTTGCCACAAGCTAAGCCCCCCATTGTTTCTTTAACCTCAAGATGATATATAATCTTCTGTGCCCCATTGGGGTGTTGGGGTTATCACTCTGTGATTCTTCCCCATATGAATAAGTTTGTGTGCTGGAGAGAGACGTCAGCAAGATGACCCACTAGAGACACCAGGTGCTTGTCCCTCACCCCCGACAAGAAAGGACCAAGGCAATGAAAAAACAAATAATATTTAACTGGAGTGTCAAAAGAAGAGTGCTGCAGTGCAGATGCACCTATGTTGACTAGAAATCCAGAAGAGCAGCATGGAAGCACCCAGCCTCTATAGCCCCTTCTTCCTCACCTGGATCAGATCTGCCTGGAGCCAGAAGGGACTTCCCATCATGGGGCAAAGGCAAGCAGAAGAACCCCACCAGCCTCCATTGCCTCACAAAAACCTATAGTCCTTACTACAGGAAAATCTCACAGATTTTTCACACCTACCCCCTGTGAACTTGAGACTAGACCCACTGCTGAAGTCTACTGTACCTCTCCAACACTAGGGCTCCATCTTCATTCCACTAAGCCCACACTGGTAGCTGAACACTACAACCCCAGCTGTGCAGAGCTTGGACCCAGGATCAGCTATGACCTTGCTCCTGCACAACAGGGAAACCAACTCCCACCATTGACACTTCCAGCCAGAGGAACAGTCTGGCATTCCCACCCAGTGCAAACCCACCCTTGAGCCAGCCAAACTGCTGCATTCCCTCCCTCAAGCAGGGAAGGCCCTCAAGCCTCTGAACAGCTGACACACTCCCAGAAGGTGGAGCAGCTACAGACCCACTCCCAAGGCCTGAGAAACAGCCCCACCCCTTACAGACAAGCCCCTGGCCTGATCAATAGCCCTGCAGCCCCTAATCAGGGCCTGAGAAAAGCTCCAGGGCCACCACTAGCAGATATACCCCCGTCCAATCAGCAGAGTGCCCATGCCTTGGGACTGAGAAACAGCCCTGCGGGCCACCCTGGTGGGCAAGCCTTCAGGCCAGCCGAGCAGCCTTGTACTCGCATCCTGGGCCTAAGAAGCAGCCCTACGGCCACCCCTAGCAGACATTTACCCATGCCAGCTGAGAAGCCATGGGACTGTCTCCTGGGTCTGAGAAATAGCCCTGTGGGCTGTCCCTGGCAGACACACCCCAGGTCAGCTGAGCAGCTGTGCACCTGCATCCCAGGCCTGAGAAACAGCCCCATGAGCCACCCCAGCAGACACATACCCAGGCCAGGTGAGAAGCCATACAACCACATCCCAGGCCTGAGAAATAGCCCCGTTTCCTGGCAGGCACACCCCCAGGCCAGCCAAGCAACTGCGTGAGCTTGCTCCCAGCCAGAGTGTAACAGCCCTCATAGACCCAAGCCCCAAGTTGGTTGACTCACCATGGCACACACTCTCCCCCAACCTGAGAAATGCCTCGCAAGTCTACCCCCAGCAAAGCCACAGCACCACAACCACAAACTCTTCTCTGTCTAGGCCCTGAGACACTCAAAATGTCACTAGCATGGATTACACATGAAATATTCTCCAGGATTGATCATGTGTTAGAACACAAAACAAGTCTCAAAAAAAAAAAAAAAAATTAAAAGTGGAAATCCTATCGAGTATCTTACCTGGTCAAAATGGAATGAAACTAGAAATCAATAACAAGAGGAACATTTTAAACTATACAAATGCATGGATATTAAACAACATGCTCCAGAATGACCAATGAGTGAAGGAAGGAATTAAAAATGAAACTTAAAAATTCCTTGAAACAAATGAAAATAGAAACAAAACACACCAAAATCTATAGGGCACAGCAAGAGCAGTACTGACAGGCAAACTTACAGGATGAATAAGTTTTAGGGAACTAATAAAAAAGTGAATACTTGACAGATCCTTACATAAAAAAAGAAAACGTGAAAGATTTCAAATAAATAACTTAATGATGGCCGGGCACGGTGGCTCAAGCCTGTAATCCCAGCACTTTGGGAGGCCGAGACGGGCAGATCACGAGGTCAGGATATCGAGACCATCCTGGCTAACACGGTGAAACCCTGTCTCTACTAAAAATTCAAAAAATTAGCCAGGCGTGGTGGCGGGCGCCTGTAGTCCCAGCTACTCCGGAGGCCGAGGCAGGAGAATGGCATGATCCTGGGAGGCGGAGCTTGCAGTGAGCCGAGATCGCGCCACTGCACTCCAGCCTGAGCAACAGAGCGAGACTCCGTCTCAAAAAAAAATAAAAATAATAACTTAATGACATATCTCAAGTAATTAGAAAAGGAAGGACAAACCAAACCAACCCCAAATTAGTAGAAAGAAAGAAATAATAAATCACAGAGCAGAAATAAATGGAATTGATACTTTAAAAAGTTTTAAAAGATCAATAAAACAAAAAGTTGTTTTTCTTAAAATATAAAATTAACAAACCATTAGCTAGACTAAGTAAAAGTCATAGAAGGCCCAAACAAAATCAGAAACATGGAGATGTCACAATGGATCCCACAGAAATACAAAGGATCATTAGAAACTATTATAATCAACTATACATCACTAGATTTGAAAACCTAAATGAAATGGACAAATTTCTGGACACATACAACCTAACAAAATGGAACAAAGAAGATGTAGGACATATGAACAGACCTATAACAAGTAACAAGATTGAATCATTAGTAAAAAATCTCCCAACAAAGAAAAGTTCAGGACTGGATGTCTTCACTGCTGAATTCTACCAAATCTTTAAAGAAAAATTAATACCAATTCTTCTCAAATTATTCCAAAAAACTAAAGTGGAGAAAATTCTTCCTAAGTCATTTTGCAAAGCCAGCATAATCCCGATACCAAAACCAGGCAAGGACAAAACATAAAAAATAACTACAGGCCAGTATCCCTGATCATAGATGCAAAAATCCTCAACAACATGCTAGCATACTGAATCCAACAATACATCAGAAAGATAATACAGCACGATAAAGTGGGATTTATCCCAGAAATGCAAGGATGTTTCAGCATATGCAAAGCAAAAAACATGATACATTGCATCAACAGAATAAAGAACAAAAAACATATGATCATCTCAAAAGAAGCAGAAAAAGCATTTGATAAAGTTCAGCATCCCTTCATGATAAAAACTCACAATAAATTAGGTATCGAAGGAAAAGCACTTCAACACAACAAAGGCCACATATGACAAACCCACAGCTAACATCGTACTGAATGGAGAATAGCTAAAAGCTTTTCCTCTAAGAACTGGAACAACACAAGGATGCCCACTTGTTCCACGCCTATTCAACAAAGTACTAGAAGTCCTAGTCGAGAAATTAGGCAAGAGAAATAAATAAAGGGCATCTAAGGCATCCAAATTGGAAAGAAAGAAGTCAAATTGTCCCTGTTTGTGGATGACATGATCTTATACATAGAAAAACCAAGACTCTAACAAAAATCTCTTAGAACTGATAAATGAATTCAGAAAAGCTGCAGAATACAAAATCAACATACAAAAATCAGTAGCATTTATATACACAAACAACAAACTAGCTGAAAAAGAAATCAAGAAGGCAAGCCAATTTACCATAGCTACAAAAATGTTTATTGCAGCACTGTCCACAATAGCCAAGACATAGAATCAACCTAGGTGTTGAAGAATAGATAAATGGATAGAGAAAATGTGGTATATATACACAATTGAATACTATTCAGCCATAAAAAGAATGAAATCCTGTCATACACAGCACCACGGATGGAACCGAAGGACATTATGTTGAGTGAAATAAGCCAGGAACAGAAAGTTAATCACCATGTGCTCTCACTCATAAGTGGAAGCTAAAAAAAGGTTGGTCTCACAGAAGTAAGAAGTAAAACAGAGGATACTAGAGTCTGGGAAGGGTGGAGGAGAGAGATTTGTTAAAAGACAAAATTACAGCTAGATAGGGGGAATAAGTTTTAGTGTACTACTGCACTGTGGAATTACTATAGTTAATGATATATCGTTTCAAATAGCTAAAAGGAGGACATTGGATATTACCAAGACAAATAATAAATGTTTTGGCTCAAATGGCCAAGAAGATGGATATCTAAATAGTATTGCCCCTGCTTATGGCATTTGCAGCTTCTCTTTTGTCATTTCTTCTCCTAGACCTCACTCCTGGCTCATATATCCCATCTTCAGCAACTTCTGAACAAACTACTGGCAACTGTATGTAGCTTGTTTCCTGATGTTGTGCCTTTCTTTAGAAACAGAGTGATTACTTCTGGGCCTAAGTAAAAGAGGGATATAAGTGTCCTAGAGCTGCCTCACCTGTTCAGGGTATCCAGACTCTTAAAGCATAAGAGACGCCTCTTAAACCTCAGCGAAGCACAACCCCCGCAGGGTAGAGAAATAACCAGAAAAGAAGTGTGTGTGCACATGCTAGAAAGAGGATGAGGGGGGTGGGGGCAACATCGAAACAATCATCTCATTCATCAAAGAGAGAGCAGAGACCTGATGCAGTGATACAGAAAAGACTCTATGGCTGTTATGACTTACCTGAGTGGCTGGATCTTATACACTCTTTGGACTCCGGTAGAGTTATGTAAAATTTCCCTTTTACTGTTGTAAATTCAAAAACCTTTTATGACCTTTTACTATTTGCCAAGCAGGCACTGAGACATGAGACCATAGAGGTGAAGAAAACACAATCCCCCATAACCCCACTTTGGTGCCTATACCCTACCTTATACATATCTCTATTATTTGACCCACCACTTCCTCCCACATGAAAAGAGGAGAATCCTGTATCTCCAGTGCCTATTACAATGTCTGGAGCATTGTAGAAACTCAATACAGGAGGCAAACAAGAACAATTATGAATAAAGTGAATTCTATTTTTTCACTGACTCCAGAGACTGATGTATTTTCCTAATGGATCTTCAATGATCGCTAGTTGCAAACACTTTAGTTTTTAATCCTCTCAATCTCTATGATATGTTAACAAAGCATAAAAGAACTAGGGAAGCACCTTCAGATTTAAGGAACCCCTTTGTACTCTAAATATAACCACCCCAATAATGTAGTTGATGTTTTAGGTGAGTTTGATATGCCTGGGCTTCTTAAGCAGGACCACCTACCTGCAGCAGCAATTTCTTTCAGCCCCTCTCCCAGAAAGCATGCTCCCTGATTTAAATATAACCCCAGGGGAAAAAATGTTCCCTCCCAGCAATTGTTGAGTGAACCCACAGCTGCTGCCTATTGTTAAGCACCAGCTCAAGCAATCAGGCTTTCTTTGTATTAGCTGAAAAACAAGGAAATCGCACATCCACGCCTAACTGCCTCACACCTGTGCTTGCAAAAGTGGCAGAAGCACTGAGCATCTTGTGACTAATCTGGAAAATTGTCTACTTCAAGCAAAGTGACTTTCAGTGTTTTGGGTAAGCTTCTAACCTCTTTTCCAGCTACACGTGTGATTTGGAATGCACATATTTGTTCCTTCTTCCTGGTAATCTTTCAACTCTAAGCTCTGCCTGGTACACGACTTTCAGATCACGGCTTTATGCTGAGATCCAAGGAACAGATTACAATGGTCAGTCTGAAAATTAGCACATAGGACCTCTCTAAGTGCAGAGAGACCGCTAGAGAGAAACAAACTCAACTCATTGCCAGACTCCGATTTTCAAGTAATAATAACAACAATTTATTTTTTGCTTACTATATGCCAGGCACTGTTTTAAAACCATTATCCTGTTTTTCACAGGTAAGGGAACTGTGGCACATATATGCTAAGTAACCTGTGCAAGATTGCGCAGCTAACAGATGTGAACTCAATTAACTCTATGTGGTTTTTCAAATTAATTTATTCATTAACTCACTCCCCTTAACACAATTAAAAATACTTATGTTAAACAAATTATTATAATTTGTTGATTTCAAATCAAAAGCCTTTTAATCACTATCATTTTTTTTTTTTTTAATCTTCATCATAGCACTTACAGTTGGCTCTGCTCCCTAGGCATGGCCAATGGCCAAGAATCATTCCAAGTCTCTGCTCCTGCTCGTCTCTCAACCCCATCGCTACCTATCAAAATGCTATACACCTTCAAGGTCCATATCAAATATTCTCTTCTTTCTGAAACTTTCCTAGTCATCTAGATAGATACAATCTCTTATCCCTCATATTTCTCTGTTGGGAAACTGTTATGGTCTAGCTTTTAGTAGATATTAGGGTAATTATTTTATCCTCACCTTCTACTCAACCATAAGTTCCCTAGGGGCAGAAATTAAGACACACTCCTCTTTGGATCATCTGCAGGGCCTAACATAGTGCCTTGCAAATAGTGGATGCAGAATATATGTTTACTGAATTTTCAGTTGAGAACTCTGTGTACACGTTGCCAAGAAACAAAGAACAGCGAGAGATGGTGAAAAAAATGTAAAGAGGAAGAGAGGTTAGAATTGTAAAGAGCTTAAGAAATCAGCCAGAAGGAAATATGTACAAGTACCCAAAGTCGGCATGGCAAGGGAAGCTAGGAAGAGTGTGGAAGCTAGGAACCATGTGAAAATCTATTTGATCAGAAAAACTGTTAGTGTTTTACAAAATGAAGCTACTCCTCTCCTATCTTGGAAGACAGAGTCAATAATGTTCAGTCTTCCAAAACTATATACTTCTCCCAAATTTCTGCTAAAATAATTTGACACTAATCCAGCTGACCATTTACTATACAGCATTAGTTAAGCTTTCTGTATAGATCTGACTCTTCTCTTGCTATTAGTTGAATCTTCTTGACCTTATGTTCTGCCATTTACCACCAATCTAAATTATTTTATTATGTTAACTATCATGCTGGATTCCCATTGTTCTCTTGACCCTGTGATAGGAATATTACCAGCTATATGCTGTCCTCTTTATAAACTTGTGGTTTTCCTCCTGGCATGTTCTCATGCCACATGGTTCCTACCCCATTTCCTATAGCTGGGTTCAGCCCAAATTCTCAATCAGTATGGCTTCCATATGCCAGCTCATGAATTAGTGTCAGTCTGTGATGGAGTTTACTCCTGCTGGGGATGAAATTTAATTATATTTTTGTAATTTTTCTGTTTGTCTATTTCTCTTAATTTATATTTATCTTTTTTTACAGAGACTAAGTTAGTCTTATAATTCAATATATTCAGCTGAAAGGGTTGTTTTTATATTAATACTCTGGCCATTCTGCTTGTATTTAAATTCACTTTTATGGTATAACAGTGATAATTAGTTGTTGGTAGTTGTGTGTGTGTGTGTGTATGTGTGTTCTTACGTGTCAAAATAAAATGCTGGCAATCTAATATTAGTTTTCCAGGTATTTATCTACATTTATCTATTTAAACACACACAAACACTTTCTTCTCTTTTTTTAACTGATCTGGGAACCTCTGCTCAGAAGGATGCTGATAACCTTAATGAGTGCATGCAAGGATTAGAGCAAACCAATTCCAATTAATGGTCTTATTCTGCTGATGGTGGGCTGCCATTTTCTTCAAGTATAAAAGCCAGTATGTTTTATTTAGTTCAGTTACACAATGGTATGAATTTCTTCCAAGAGTCTACCTAAGGAAAATCTATGTATTTATTAAGGTAAGAAGTCTATTAAGCCACACCATTTATAATCATTCCACATAATGTATAGAGTGTGTAAATAGTGCTCCTGAACAGTCTATAGAGAGATACATTCATATATTTACCCTTGAATCAGGCACTCCCATATTGCAGCATATTTGTATTTATAGATTTTTTTTCCCTTGGAACTCAGCCTCACAGACACTTCAGTGCAGTCTCTCACCATCCTTTTGCAGCTTCCTGGTGGAGATGACATTTGCTCAGCTAGAGAATAGACACTTTCTAGCTGAGTTGCTCATCACACTGATACCCTAAGGCCTGGCTGATTGGCTGTCAGAGGACTCCAGCTGTTTAGCTGCCGTGATATGTCTTTCATAGGAAAAGACATTTCCTGGAACATCAACAGCTTGTTAAGGACTGGGGAGTGCAGGGGAGAAATTTTAAAATTTTGGAGGAACTGAGTGTTTTGAACTTGGAGGAGGCATGAAGATGAAACAGAGAAAGGGATGAAGGGGAGACTTTTCCCCCATCTGTGTTTGAAAGACTCATTTTCAGAGCTAACCTTACAATTTATGATGAGCAGCCCTCCGCAGCTTAGCAGGTCAAGTGTTGGTAGGAGAAGCAAATCTGTTACCCACCCTAGGGGTGCACAGACCATATGAAGATGTAAACTCATCAAAGAAGCTGGAAAACTCCTCATGAAATTGTCAGCAATTTCATTTCAATCTGCTTTTCTTTGTGCCTTGATTTACCGTTCTGAAAATCAAGGTTGAAGAACACTCTTGGACATGCTTATAAGATCCCAGAGAGCAAAACGTCGACCAAAGATACCTGGATTCTGAAGGTCCCTTTGGGAAGCCAAGTTGGTAGCCAGAGCACACAGAAGGGAGGACCACAGTGCTAATGAGGCCATGCTTGCCAATTTGAAGCCCATGTGGGCCAATTAGCTCTGCTTTCTTCCGCTGCCATCAACTGACCCCTGAACTCTGGCTACTCACCTCACAGATCTATGCCATTGGTCACTGGGGTCAGCAAGAGAGTGTGTGGTTGTCTCAGTGAAAATTTAACAGAGCATGTTTCCAAGTGTCACCTTTATGTGTGAGGGGCAGCACAGGAACTCCTCAGGGTATCAAGTACTGTTTAACGGTCTCCTGGAGTCCTCCTTCCATCTGTGCTTCCCACTCTGACATATCTTATCACTCTCTATTGTCTTTGTCTGCTTGCCTATTTGTTTTCTCCCACCAAACTGTGAGCTCTTTGAGAACTTATATTGGCTTAACGTAAGTATTGTATCTTACTTAATTCCGTAACCTTGGCAACTCACACAGTATAGACACATAACAAGAGCTCTGTAAACCTTACGTGACTGAATGAAGGAATGTAAAGGGCCTATCTCCAGCATTCCTGAACAAGGTTTGACAACAATTCAGTGGGTCAGCAATTCCACCATAAAAATCTGCAAAAATTTCCTAGAGTAAATGCATATAATTCACTCCAAACATTTTAACAGATAAATGCCTTTGCAAAAATATTACCTATGAGCCAAGGGACAGATGTGGATAGTAACAAATCGGTCTGCCAGGGTAATATAAGCACCTAAAGTTTGTAAATCAGTAACCTAACCCTGGCTTATTCAGTTTCATATGCAACAAAGCAAAGCCCTTTTGAATAAAAAATAAAATCATCATCTGAGTTTACAATGGAGAGTTGCTCCTTCGGATTGGAGGTTCCTAGAAGGTGAAGACGGTGCTTCATCAAAAGGCCATACACATCAAATGCACTAGGGAAGAAATATGAGCACTTTGAGTTCTGATTTCAGCAATAAGTGAGCCATACTCTCTCATCTAGCCTCCCTGTGTCTCTGAGGCCTAAAACATACTACCCTCTACTCATGACTGTCCATGCTTGTCAGGATTACTTTATTAGTTGTTTAATGCTCAACTCAGATGTCACTACCTCTAGGATGTCTTCACTGACCACCATCCCCAAGGTGGATTCTGTGCCTTTACTATATACTTCCATGGAGACCATGATTTCTTCTTTTATTGGAACTTTATGTTTTATTGTAATTTTCCCTTTACCTATTTATCTTCTCTGATAGACTGTGAGTTTGACAATAAAAATTCTATTTCAGTAGGTCTGGGGTAGAGTAATTGTTATGACCAAGGAAGTTTGGGATATACTGTTCTAATTCATTGTGTTCACAGTCCTGGATGCATAATTAAATATAAAACACTGCCACTAGCCAACCCAATCAGAAACATAGTTTTGATTCCAAAATTAACCCCTTTGCTCCCAAATATCAGTTGGAGAAAGGCTAAGGAGTGAGGAATACCCAGTGAGGTAGCTACTATTCTATGACCATTTTATGGAGAGATAAACTGAAGGTTTGACAGTTTATGTGATTTTCCTAGTTACTTACTATAAGTGCCAGAGCCAAAATTCAAAGCCAGATCTGTTTTTCTTTTTTCAGAATTGTATTTCGAAAATGTTTAAAATACAGGAAAGTTTAAAGGGGTTGAAAATCATATACCTACCACCTAAATTCTGCCATTAATATTTTACTCTGTTTGTTTTATCATGTATTCATCATCTACTTGTCTTTCTACTCATTGACCAATTTATCTTAATTTTGATGCATTTCAAAGTAATTGCAGACATCAATATACTTCAACTATATGCTATATGATTATAGCATGCATATCATCAACTAGGATTTAATATTTGTTTGCAGGGTGTTTTCTTTTGATGTAAAACTTACGATGAAATGCACAAATCTTACATGTATGTTTGCTGGACTTTGATAAATGCATACACCTCAGCTACCCAAACCCCTATAAAGATTTAGAACATTATAATTCCCCTAAAAAGTTCTCTCATGTCCTTTTCAGTCAATGCAACCACCATATCCAGAGGCAACCACTGTTCTGAAATTCTTCCATCATAGTTTAGTTTATTCTGCTCTAGAGTGTATATAAATGGAATCACAAGGTATGTACTCTTTTGTGTAAACATTTACCAATGTGGTTTTATAAATCAGTATTGTGTCCCATTCCATTATTGAATTGTGCTCCATTATATGGAGATACCCCAGTTTGTTTGCTTATTCTCCTATTGATAGATAACATTTCTACTTTCTGTCTATTATGAGCACTGCTGCTATGAAAATTCCTGTACAAGTCTTTGTGTGGATATATACTTTCATGTCTCTTGAGTACATACCTAAGAATGGAATTGCTAGGTCATGGGGTGTGTATGCTTAGTTTTATAAGAAATTGCTATACATTTTTCCAAAAGTGGTTGTACCATTTTAACACTCCCATCAGCAAAGTTTGATAGTTCCAATTCCTCCACATTCTCATCAACACCTGGTTTTCTTGATCTTTTACATTGTAGTCACAGTGATGGGTATGTGATAGCATCTCATTGTCTAACTCAGACTTTTTGAATTTCAAAATTAATGGCTTTTTCATCCTGATCACATTACAAATATATGTAGTATATAAAAATAACAAGAAACTCATAGTACAAGTCACGACATGAGAAGTGCAATATAAATAAAGTGCCAAAACATCATAGAGAGATAGAACTTCCAGCTGAGATACATAATATGATGTCATATATTCATTTTTTCATTAATTCAAAAACATTTATTAAGAACCTATTAGGTAGTGGGGATATAACAGTAAACAAAACTACAAAGGTCCCTGCCATCATAGAACATTAATTCTTTTGCTGCTGTTGTTGTTGAGACAGTGCCTCACTCTGTTGCCCAGGCTGTAGTGTAGTGGCACAATCATAGCTCACTGCAGCCTCGACCTCCCAGGCTCAAGTGATCCTCCTGCCTCAGTCTCCCAAGTAGCTAGGACTATAGGTGTACACCACCACACTTGGCTAATTTTTAGAATGTTCTTTCTAGAGACAGGGTATCACCACATAACCCAGGCTGGTCATGAAACATAAATTCTAATGGGGCGAGGGAACACAATAAACAAACTAGTAAAATGCATCTCAGATGGTGCTAAGTGCCATTGGGTAAAATAATACAGGGAAGATGGGGAATAGGGAAGGCTGGCAGGAGGAGACTATTTTATATAAAGTAGGCAAAGCATTTATTTAAGATAGATTTTGAAGAATGACTAAGGTTCAACCTAAAGCAAATAAGTAGAAAAACTTCAAATAGGGTGCGGGTGGACACAAAGATAACATTGATCAGTGAGAAAGAACAAGGACTGAGTGTGGTAGGAGCCTCAGGTCTGTCTTGGAGCACATTGGGAAACAAAGCTGAAAAGACTAGGGAGAGCAGTTTATGGAGCTTGTGCTACAAAGAGCTACAGACCGGGTTTGAGCAAGATGGACCCAATAATGGACCTAGAAAAAATTGAATTTGTGGCATTTCATTTGGTTGAATAAACATTTTTCAGTGCCTACTATATGGTTCACAGAAAGGATTGTAGGAGGGAGAAACTAAAGATGGTGGTGAGAAGTAGGAAAAATAATGAGTTATCTGCTGCCATTAATAAATATCAACTAAGACTGTGGAAAGTAATTGAAAGATAGAAAATTTATTGAGGAGATAGAATTAACAGTCTTGGTGACTTAAGGTGGCAGTAGGAAGGGTACTAATCTCTTTTCTGCTTGGAATAGCATATATACATCTTCCAGTAGCAACAAAAATAAATGAATATTGGCAGCAGTACCCATACAGAATGAGGCCTTCCTTTTGAAGAATTGGGACTTTTTCCATTGCCTTTGCTAGAGCATCGCCCTCCACCCTCCAGTCCAGAGTGGTTGCGCCTATTTGAACCTCTGTGTTTCTATACAGTGTAAGAGGAATCTCAACCACTTGGGCCATGGCATCCAAGGGTATGAAAAATGCTCACCAGAATTTTTGCACATGGCTGAGAAGGTGGTTCTTTCCAAGAAAAAAAAAAAAAATACCAAAGAACAATACCACCACCACCACCATCTAAATTTCTTTTACTGGCTTGTCAAATGCCTGAAAGTTTCACCATTCAATGGGAGAGTTCAGAGTCAAAGATTCAATATTTAGGCTCTTCTGGAATCATGTGCATTGAAATTAATTGAGAACTCTTGCTTGAGAGAAACAAGAGATTCACATGGATTCATGTGTCTCATGCCTCAATTACCCTTCATTTATTGAGCATAATGGGAACCTCAAAAGAAGAGGTCTCATGACATAGTTAACTGAGGATAGGTGATAGGGATAGTAAGAAGATCTATAGTTAACTGAGGATGGGTGGTGGAGATATTAAGAAGATCTGCAACAGAAAATAGGCCCAGGCAGAGCTCCAACTGATGGGCTTGTGTGAGCCTAAGTCAGTTGTTTAAGGGTGTGAATGAATGGGAGAATGAGCCACCAAAAGGCAATAGCAGCAGGATACCTGCTTCAAATATTTTCCTGTCATCAAATTGCTGGACTGTGGAAAGTTCAAAAGGATAAGAATCACTGGCTTTATTAAATTGTATCTGCCATAAACCAAAGCTCTGAAACTTAAAAATGTCAGTATCACAACAGAGGTTCCCAGCCTGGGACACCTCACCATCCTCTGCATACAATCTCAAAGATGTCCTCTGTCAGGGCCTTCCACTCTCTCTCAAAATACAGTACTGACTGAGTCACCACAGTGGGCCCCCATTTAGCATCTGCTGCATATATGTCACTTTACTCAGTGAATTCCTGCTACTTGGTTAAAGACACTGCTGCTTTTCAAAGCAGTGAGTAGGGTGGGGGAAGGTGGATCTCAACTCACCAAGTGTCAAAGTAATGAATGGGGGAAGTGAAGCGAAGTGAAGCCAATGATCATCAGCAGCAGGAGCTACAAAGAAGGCTTCAACCAACCTTCACACCTCTCACTTTAACTAAAGGGTTGGTAAAGAAAAGGGCCTTGTGAGGCATAGGACAAAAGACAATGCCTGGGTAGAGTGGGTACTGGATCAATGAACGTTGAATGAAAAAGTCAGAAAAGTAGCATGAGGCCAGGTAGAGGTGCCCAGTGCCCAGAGGTAGATATTTGCTTTTTTAAGAAAAAAATCCTGCCTCCCTCTACGTATCGTGGCATCCATTTTTTTCTTCTAAAATGCATAAAACCGTCTCTCTTTTGTGCCTTTATAGATACAAGATGCATCCCTTTGCATGGGATCTGGGTGTGTGGGTGTACATGTTAATGACTGTAGCATAATTGTAATCCATGGAATGAGCATGGTTCACATGAGAGAACCACTAATTTGAACTCTACACACACGGAATTGGTGATGACTTAACCAGTGGGTGTTGTAAATAAGATAATAAGGGAGATGCTTCATCTATTCAAGGAAATACTCAAGTAACCACTTATGTCAAACACAAGAATAATTCTTATTAATATTTTTAAGTGACTCCTCTAGAGACCTACATCCGAGGCAATACAACATTAAAATGCTTCATTAATTCAGACTGGTCTCTGCTCACCATCTCAATCAGTTATTCCAAATCATCGGTGTTATATCACAGTTTAAGAAATATGGAAAATGATTTGGCTGTGAAGGTATAGCTAATGTTAAATGCTCCCTGAAAAGCTTGGGGTTTGAACTGAGACACTGAAAGCCCTAAGAGGCCTGCTCAAAATGTGGAGGGTTCTCTGAATTCAGTCAAGGATATTCTTATGAATTTGAAAAAGGGAGAATCTTTGTCCACTTCAGTTATACTCTATCACTCTACAGTTTCCACTTGTTAAATACCACTAGAGTATGCTGTACCTTGGGGGAAAAAAAATTCTTTTAGGTCTCTAGAGATGTGAAAGAATGAACCAAGTATCTTTTAAAGTGAAGTGTTTACACTCTATACTGTTTATCTTCCCATTTACAGACAAAGAAGCCTTTCCTAAGAGCTTGCTCAAAAGTCTTTAAAACACACTTCTAGGGGAGAAGAACAAGAGAGGCAGATTGAGTTTGAGCTCAAAGAAGATCTGGGAGTGAAAACCCAGATATGAAAGCTGGAAATTGCAGCTCCTACTTGCTAAAGTACACCTAGGTTGAGATTAGCAGAACCACACAGTGGGGAGGGTCTCCAGTTTAATAAAGGTAATCCAACTAATTAGATTTCAGATAAGATTGGAAATAATGAAATATTTGGGAAGAAAAACAGAACAGAGTTCATCTCTAAAGAACCAACAACAGCTTTGGCTCGCAAAACAAACTATAAGATGGGCAGTCCCAGCAATACTGGTATAATTAGCAAATAAAAGAATAAAAATTAGTAGACTATTTTTCTTCTTACCCTGGAGTATGGGGAGAGAAACTGGTAACACTGACAGGCCCAATCTGAACTCAGAGGAAGAGAGAACAAGCTAAAAGGACAGTCTCTGACTTTGCATTTATTTTCCAACCCTGCCTGCTTTTAGTGACTTAGAGAACAGAGGAGACATACACAGCAGGGCAAATGCTTTAGTTTTTTAATAATGAAACAGCATAATCTAATAGGCAAAGTTGTGCACTGAAAGTCAGGAGAGCTATCCTCTAGTCCAGCTCTGTCCTTTCCTGGTTGTGTGACCTTAGGCATGTCATTAAACCTCTCATACCTCCAGTTAATTGGTGTATACATTGTGAGCCTGGGTTTGTGTAATTTTATATACAATGCACTTGTGTAAAATTATCTCTGAAGTCCCTAAATATTATTTTAAAATTATATAGTATCACAAAAGCTTTAATAGTCTATAATTCAATGATTTCATCTACCCAAGAAAAAATTGTAGGCCCTAGAGATTTAGCTAAGAAGAGTATGTACATGCGTGTGCATGCACAGAAGAGAGGAGGAGAAAGGCAGAGGGAAATGATTCATTATGAGTGCACAATAAAACCAACAAGAAGAAAATAGATGGTTTAAAAATAAATTGTTGTCTAGTTATTTTGACTTACTCTAAACAAGCCTGCAACAGGGATCGGTTGCAGCCTGAAAAGTCTGTTTTGAAAGCTCCCTCAGATTTTTAACCACAAATCCTGTCTCAAAGTCATGCAAAAGAAAATCTCTTGTGAGTCTTTAAATCTCCATCAGCTGATACATGAAAATAAGGGTAGGACCAGCTACACGGTGGGGAATAAACCAACATGACCCTACTTTTATGCCATACAAATGCCTTGTAATTGTTCTTGGAGTGCAACAGACAGCTTACTTTGTTATTAGCAAGCTGAGTATTATTTTTACAAGATAAACAACAAATCCAGACTCAGGACAGGGGCTGGCAAACATTTTGCACAAAAAGCCAGATAGTAAAGATTTTAGGCTTTGCAGGTCACATACTGCCTCTGTCACATATGCTTCTTTTGTTTGTTTATTTTTGTTTTTATTTTTTTTTACAATCCTCTAAAATTGCGAGTACAGGCTGGGCGCGGTGGCTCATTCCTGCAATCCCAGCACCTTGGGAGTCCTAGGCGGAAGGACTGCTTGAGCCCAGGAGTTCAAGACCAGCCTGAGCAACATAGAGAGACCCTGTCTCTACAAAAAATTTAAAAATTAGCCAGGCATGGTGACACACGCCTACAGTCCCAGCTACTCAGAAGGCTGAGGTGGGAGGGTCACTTGAGCCTGGGAGGGTCACTTGAGCCCAGGGGGTTGATGCTGCAGTGAGCCAAAATCATGCCATTGCACTCCAGCCTGTGCCACAGAGGGAGACCCCATTTCAAAGCAAAAAAAAAAAAAAATCTTGAGTACAAAAATAGGCCGTAGGGTGGATTCGACCTGCTGGCAGTAGTTTGGCTACTCCTGCACCAAATTAAGCAAGCAAGTAACAGTGGTAGTGTGGGCTCAAATCTACCAGGTCAAATAGTCAAAGTCAAATAGACTTAGACCAAGTAAATCTATTAAGCTATGTTCCAAAAGAGCTGTGGCAGAATGTATAGGCAAGGAAGTACATTGGGGCCCTTGGAGAATAGCCACAGCATTTCTTCGAGGTATTACTATTGACATTATTTATAGCTAGGATTTGAACCCTGGCAGACCAACTCCAAAGCCAATGTTGTCACCCACTGTGCATATTCTGAAATAGCACTTTGTGAGTGGCTTTGTAGAGGCATCTCACATTTTAGATAAACAGGGTGTTCCTTGCTCTTTCTGTAAATCAACTCCTATTTTCTCAGTGATTTACATGAAAATTTCAGATGGACTGTCAATATATACTTTTTCCTAACAAATTAGTCTTAAGCTTCACTGCCTCCTCCCCCTTCCCCCAATCTTCCTTGCCAAAGTACTAAATGTTGTATAAACAAATACTTAAAAATACAAACGACAATTCTGATATATATAGGATTCCTTTAGGAATCATTTTATAAGCTAAAGAGTCCTTTCAAAATATGAGTGATTCCTCAATGCAACAGCCTAAAAAGTCCAGAACTAAACCCAAACACACACAGGAGCTTAGTATATGCTAAAGGTGGTATTTACATTTACGGGGAAGAGATAGTTGATTAAATAGTATTGAGACAATTGGGCAGAAATCTAGAAGAGTAAAGTTGAATCCACAACTCACATCTGACCGAAAACAAATTCCAGATGGGTCAGTGTTTTAGCATAAAAAATAAAACTATGAAAAAGAGTAGAAGAAAGGTCATTTAAAAATAATCTTGGAATGGAGAGAAGTTTTTTCTAAGTATGACACAAAATCCATAATCCAAAAAAGAAAATAAATATTTTTTCAGGGCAAAAATTCCGTGATGTTAAAAAAATTCACAGACAGAAACATTTGTAATTTGTATTACAGAAAAGGAATTAACTTTCTTAATATAAAAAGATCTCCTGTAAATCAGTTTTAAAAGATCAACAGGCAAATTGCAAATGGTCAAGGATAATAAAAAGATTATTTGTAGGAAATGAAATACTAAATTAAATGTAGTATAGTTGCTCAACTTCATCCATAATAAGAGAAATGTAAATTAAAAACCTCATTGAGATGATTTTCCACCTGTCAGACTGGTGATGATTAAAAGAAAGTTTCCTAACACCTTGCGCTGGTAAGGCTGTGGGGTAACAGTCACTCTTATGAGTTGTTGAGGGGAATGTAAATTGGCACAACCTGTATGGACAGCAAGTTTGCCATACCTACCAAAATTTGAAATGCACTTACCTTTGGAACTAGCAATTCCACTTTTAGGAATTTATTCTATAGATGTGTTCATGCATAATAAATGACAAATATATAAAGGTATTAATTGGAGTATTTACTGAAAAAAAATTCAAATGTTTATCAATAGGAAACATTTTTATAAATTATGGTAGATCAAAATCGACATCTGTATGTTACTAGTAGAAAATCCTTTCCAAAATATATACTTAAGTGGAAAAGCAAGGAATATAACAATGTTTATAGTATATAGTATGCTACCATTTGTCTAAAAGCTGGGACAAAATAATATATATATGCATGTGAAAGGCAGCAGAGCATAATGGTTAAGAGCATGGATCCTGAAGCAACCAGCCTGGATCTGAACCTTGGCTCTACCATGTAATAACTGGATTTCTTTGTGCCTCAGTCTCCTCATCTGTAAAGTGGAATTAATAACAGTACCTACCTCATTGAGCTGTTTTGAGGATTAAATGAGTTAATATTCTCAAAGTCTTAGAATAGTACCTCAGACACATAGTAAGTACTATTTAAGCATTTGTTAAATAAATAAATAGCAGAGAATATGCCTGGGAGGTTACATATAAAAAGTTGCATCTAGCTAAAGGGCAAAAATGAAAGGAGATTTATACCTGTTGAATATTCTACCAAATGCGTATATAATGCCTATTTTTTTTTAATTACATGATATTTAAAGTGTAAGTGAGTTCTATTCCCTAGCACCCTCAACTTACCTGGACTCATCTCCTCTCTATCCATCCTCTGTTTTGGCCCATCATCTCCACTTTCCATGCCTTCCACTATTGCTTCTTACTAAGTTTACTATCCTGATCCTTTCTTTACCTCAGTCCCTTTACTTGTCTCTAACTTTCTACACTGTTTCATGACTTCACAGCCTTCACAGCCTTCTTTCTGCTGCTCACTCCCTAATCCACCTTTCACGGATGCCAACACCACATTCTCAAAGTTTCAAATCTAGATATCCCGTCGCCTCAAACTCAGCACATCAAAGTGAGCATGTCATCCCCCTCGCATCTCAACCTCTCTATTTTTATCTCCCAAGCTAGAAACTTGACACTTAACTTTGACTCTTCTATCTACTTCATCCCCTAGACCCACCAAATCCATCAATGTATCCTTTCACATGTCTCTTCTTGACTATTTGCTATTAACAGGTACATTGGCTTAGACCAGCACTTCTCAAACTTTAATGGGCATAATGTGCATATGTATCAGCTGAAGAGCTTGTTAAATACAGATTCTGAATCAGTAGGTATGGTAGCCAGCCTACAAAATAGCCTTCAA